>NC_056731.1:1451551567-1451666567 GCF_019279795.1 Protopterus annectens | reverse complement strand
CCTATGGCCCTCATCCTTGCACCGCAGTAAAGAGCACATGCTGGAGGTACAGGTTGCTATCCACAAATAAGCCATACTCTGGACTAAACCACCCAGCATTAACAAGCAAGGCTCCTTATTAGTAGATGTCAGAAATACCCGTGATGAATGTTATGCAGATAGGTAATATGCCGTATGAGTCACCTCTGTGTAACTGTGTGACAGGAGCAAGTACAATCACATTACATGTGTCCCAAGGGGCAGGGTAGCATAACACTATGCTGCCGTATGCCCAGGGCCAATAGCACTGTACCTACCTTTGACAAAATGCACACACACATGTAGTCATTGCAATACCAACTATGTGAGGTGGAATGAGTGTGCCACTGACTGTGTGCAAGGTCTGTAATGGTGTGATTGCTCAGTATGACTTTGTGTCTGTCATGGTAGTGTGTGTCCTTGGTGTGAGGCCAGAGAAAGATGCGTCAGTTATTGGGATACAAACATACTACATTGCCATATGTTTTGCTGTGGTTCCCTGTATATGACTGTGGTGTAGTTAGGGGTATGGCAGCAAAGACTAGGGTGGATTACCATTGAAATTGTAACTGTGCATATGTAATATTGTATAGTGTACTGGTTCAGTCCTTTCACTGTGGTGGACAGTATCCTGGGTTTCATTCCTATCACTACTTTAAATATTCATACTGAGCACACCAGACTGGTTAAGGGCCAGTTGTGCAAATATGACCATGTTGCATTTTGTTCAGCTATGGCCTACTTAAACCAGGCTTGTCCAACATTAGTAGTGTATTCCGCAACTGGAGTGGACATTGAGAAACACTAGGCTATGTGCCCTAGGCCATTTCTAATCAGAGTCAGAGAGTGTTTTTGTCCTTCAACACACATTTTAACTGGAGTTTGCCATGACATTTTTCAAGGTTAGTATACTGTGCCTCTGTCTAACCATGACATACAAGTGATACCCAGGGTAAACCTACAATCTCCCATCCACTCATCAAGATTCCTCTTGAAGAGAGTCAATGAGGGACTCTCTGGCTAACCTGGACTGGGAGTTTACTCAAGAGTGGTGGGAGCTTCTGGGTTATGGATCAATCACTACAGCATGTCCTATTTATGTCAGTGATGAGGTTCAGGTCTCTCATGTGCATAGCTCAATGGCATTCAGATTTTACAAGGTGCAGCATGTGCATTGATTCCAGCTTGGACATGGCTTTATACATCAGGCACAGATCACCTCTGGGCAGGCAGTATCCCACTGTGTGGAGCTGCAATTTGTTTAATCAGGCAACACATGGCATCTGCTACAGCCCTTTGATCCTCCTGGTGAGGTACGTTTGGGTCTTTCCAGTTGCTGGAGTTGTCTGCTAAGGTACATCCCACAAGGGCCATTGTACTCAATTGTGAACCTGATGAAGGATGACTGAAGAGGCACGATGACCTCCCCTGATTTAGATGTGAATACCTTCATGATTAGTTGGGTATACGAAATGTTTCTCTAACCACTACAGCCACATGGTTGTCAAATGCAAGATTTCTATCAACTTGTGTCACCAGGTCTCTTATTACTTCTAAAGTACTTAATGGGTTAACACCTATGTGGTAATTGGTAGGCAATTACTGTTTTTCCAAAGGGGATGACTATACACTTTTCTGCATTTAGCTTGATGACATGGCTCTGGCACTAGTTGTCTGTTTCTATGAGGCCCTTTTGTAGGATGCTTGTGTCAGCTGGAGGGTCAGATATGGCACCCAGTTTGTAGTCATCTGCAAACTTGTTCAGACACAGTCCTTCCATGTTGGCCTGTACCTCTGAGAAATATATACCACACATGGGAGGTTCCAGGCTGAGCCTTGTGGGATGCCAGTTGTAGCTGGTTTGGAGTCTGACATGGCTGCAGCATTTCTCACCATGTCATTTCTGTCCTTGAGCTGGTTTGCAACCCATCTACTGACATAGGGGTTTATATTTACGCTGGTGAGCTTATCTATAATGAACAAGTGGGGTATTGTATGGAAGGCTTTTGCAAGGTCCAGATAGGCTGTGTGGACCACCTTCCCCTCATCAGTGGCATTGGTGACTGTTTCAAATGACTCAACTAGGTTTAAGGGGCAGGATCTGCCCTTAAGAAAGCCACACCGGGTAGAGTCCAGTGTCTGTAGGTCCACAATATCTTTATTTCTGAGGTCCATGATGATCCTTTCCATAGCTTTGCAGACCAAGCTAGTCAGGATTCTGGGGTGATAGTTTGCAGTATCCATTCAGTCACCACCTTTGTGGAGAGGGACCACTGTTGCTGTACACTGCTCTTTGGGTACATATCCTGTGGTAAGGCTGAGATTGAGCAGTAGTTTTATTTGGTGTTCAATTCTTCTTGGAGTTCATGTTGGACACAGCCCAGGACACCATCTTGTCCCATTGATGCTGTGTGTTTTGCTTTGGAGATGTTGGATGTTACCTGAGCATCTGCAATGTCAGGGGGACAGCACTCTGCTGGGATAGATATTTGGCCTTTTGGTGGGGGGGGGGGGTTTGCACTGAACCTGTCAGGTTGGATGTTGGCAATGTGTGTGGGTTTGGTGTATTGTTTGTCATTTTGGACTAATTCTGAGCATATCTGTGAATTCCCACCCAGGTTCCTACCATCAGTTAAGAAAGCCTTGTGATTATCCTTAGTGTCCTGTGCAATTTTTATCTTGTAGCTGGCCTTAGATTATTTTATGTGTGGCCATAGTTTTTTGTCATAATACTGATCAGATATGACTTCCCTTTTTGGGTTTTGCTCTATCATGTAGTAGCTTCCTCCTTCTCTTGCATGGTTTGGTAATGGCTGGGGTCCACCAGGCCGGATGTCTGCATTTGGAGGATTGGATCTTGGTTTTATTTGGGATTGCATAATCCATGCATTCCTGAAGGTTTTCATAGAATGCATTTATAAAGGGTTCTGAGGTCTGGGCCATATTTTTCACAGGCACAAGGGCTTTAATGGATTCCACCTCAGTTTGGAGGAGTGCAAAATTTGCCTTACACATGCTTTTCACTGTGGTTTTCTGGCCAGGGACTGGGGTCGGGATGTGAATATCCAGTGAGATTACTCTATGGTCTGATCTTACTTCTCATCGTGGGCATAGAGTCCCCATGTTGGTGATTATCACGTCCAGTATGCTTACCCCTCTTGTGGGAGTGGTAAGTTGTTCCATAGCATTTTGGTTTATGAATTCTAGGAACCTTTGCCCTAGGGTGTTGGAGCTAGAATAATGCTCCCAGTCTATGTTTGGGTAGTTGCAGTCACCCAATATAATGTTGTTTGGAGAGACCTTCATATTTTCATGTGTTCTCAAGTAGGCCAAGTGCGGTTCCTGGATTTATTAGGGTGGTCTGTAGCAGGCTACAAACTGGGAGGCAGTTTTAGCCACTGTTACTTGCCCGTGGATAGTCCATGCTGCTTCTTGCTGTGGCACCAACCTGGGGGTGTGGTTATCCTTGACAATTATTGATAGTCACCCTCCTTTTGTAGTTTGTTACATGTTCTGGGGCTGTAAAGCATGGTATGAGGTGTAACCTGGTAGTGTTAGGGTGCTCTTGTGAGCCTTGAACCAGGTTTCTGTTACTGCACAGATATCAACATTCTCCATGCTGAGGAGAGTTTGGACTGCATGCATCTTGCAGTTTAGACTTCTGGCACTAGGTAGCATTACTTCTAGTTTCTTATCCCTTGTGATACCTATGGAGGTGGGTTTGTGTTTTGAGCCTTACCTATTCAAGGCACTATGGTGGTGACAACAGGCTTTGCCAGTATCCGAAAGGCCAGGGGTGATAGGTGCAAGCCATCCCTAGTGGGTGGAGCATCATGTCTTGCTCAGCATGTCCTCCCAGGCTGACAGGCATTGGATCCCCTTTGACTAACAGCAATACTTAAGCCAATTGTTGTAATTGATCATCTTGTCTTCATATTGTGGCATCATGCTTGGTGAGGGTAGTATGTTAGTCAGGGTCATCAAGTTTGCATATACTACATGGTGTTACATTGCTTAACACATGGCAATCATGCCTCAGGTGGTGCTGCAGGGCTTCCTATGTTGGATGCAAATACTACACTCCCTGTACATGTTTGAAAGCAGGTTGTGTCAACTTAGGCATCCCTTTTACTATATGTGTGAGTCAGAGAGAGGTATCATTTCTAGGGTTCCTACTGAGCCAGTGTATGTGCTATGCGTTGCCTCTTTGCCAAGGCCAAGGCATACTGGGCACGTCTCCTTCTGCCTACTGGGGCAGGTTCAGGTGTTTCCTCCTCTGAGTCACGATCTGCCTGTGATGGCCTTGGCAATGGTGGGGGGCTGTTTGGCCCGGGCCTATGCTGGTCCTGCTGCAGCTGTTTTTGCAGAATTGTATTATGTAGCATAGCACATACCATGACAATTTGGGTACATGTAGTTGGTGGGTACTGCAAGGCTCCACCAGATGTGTCCAGGCACCGGAACTGTGACTTGAGCAGCCCAAACACATGCTTTATTACATTACGTATTTGTGCATGTGCCTCATTATGGCGTTCCTGTTCAGGTGTGTGTGCGTTTCTGATGGGTGTCATCAGCCACGGCTCCAGTGCATAGCCAGCATCCCCCAGTAGGTGACCATGTGGGATGTCCCCATTGGCAAATGTCTGGTACAGCTGTGTCAGATGCCAGATATGGGAATCATGGTAGCTTCCAGGGCAGCCAGCACACACATTCAGTATTATGCCCTGGGCATCACACATGATCTGGCAGTTGATGGAGGGGAAGCCCTTGCGGTTGTGGTAGACCCTATCTCGCTCTCCGGCTGGTGTTTTGATGTGCATGTGCGTGCAGTCTATTGCACCCACTACCTCAGGGTATTCCGCTATTTGCTGGAAGAGACGCATATTGCTGGCCAATACCTCACGGGAATTGGGGAAATATACATGATCACCGACATGGGCTGACATGGCATCCAGGAACTGGTGCAGTACCCTGGATGCTGATGCCTGTGATATCCCCATTATATCACCAGTTGGTATCTGGAAGGTACCTGTTGCTAGTATTCTTAGGCCAACACATACCTTGGTTTCCACTGGGATGGGTTCCCCTCTGTTGGTTCTGTGTGTGAGGCATGGTCTGCACAGCTCAACAATTTGCTGTAGGAGGTCTCTGTCCACTCTATAGCTTTCCACTATCTCCAGCTCATGTAACCCCTGGTAGGTGACCCTGGGCCTGTACACTCGTCTCCGTCTCCTCACTGTGGGTTGTCTGGCAGCATTTGCATTGTCACCACCCTCAGCATGTTGCATATGTCGCCTTATAACAGCTATGGCAGCCCCTAGCATTTTTTGCCTGAGTGAGGCTTTTTCAGTTTTCACTTGTAATAGCTTACTCCAGTGTTGCAGTGTCTCTTGAGGGAAACATACTGCACTGTTGTTTGCAGAGTTTTAAGTGCTGGGCTGGGCTACTGTTCTGCCTGTGTAATTGCCTGCTTCTGATTGTTTTCACCTGTTACCTCTGCTAGTATTCCCTGGTAGCTTCCTACAATTTCTTCTGTTTCCTTTTTCCTTTCTGTTTCCTAAAGGGGGGGCAACGCGCAAACAAGCGCAAACACACTCACAGCAGCTAACATGCGTGCACACATGCTTAGATGGACAAAAACTTGTTTATTTGGGTTTAAACGTGCATACACCAGCGCAAATGAGCTAACATGTCATTAAACAAGCTTCTACATGCTTACTCCAGCTGAAACATGTGCACTCGCACTTACACGCATGCACCCTATCTTACTCGAGCCTCCAAGTGCACACACGTGTGCATGCACAGCCAGCAAGAAACTTTGGTGTTATCCACAGTGTACACCTTCCATTTCTTGGTTTTCCCATGTCTACTTCTTGACACACCTCTTTCCATGATGTGTGACTGACAGCTTTCACATGCCACTCTGCTCCACTGAGCTGCATTTCTTTCATACATACCCCCCTGTGATGTCACCTATCTCTTACTCTGTTACTCCCCCTTATCCTACTCCTACACTCCAGGGATTGTGCTCATTTGCTATGTAAAAGTGCGATTCACTATCCTAACACTCATTTACATAGGATTGCCTACTAATGCTTAGTTACATGTCTTATACTGAGCTTCCCCCCTTAGCAACCCCTAGTCGATGGCCATGTTGTTT
This sequence comes from Protopterus annectens, assembly GCF_019279795.1. Classification (NCBI taxonomy): domain Eukaryota; kingdom Metazoa; phylum Chordata; order Ceratodontiformes; family Protopteridae; genus Protopterus; species Protopterus annectens. The sequence goes on along the minus strand of NC_056731.1, from coordinate 1,451,660,389 downwards.
TCAGCCTGCTATTCCCTTACAATGTAAATTCATGGTTTGTGGGTTTTAAATTTTTATTTTTCTGTTTTTTACAGCACAGCCCGTTTGCGCGGCGCTGCGCTATGTTTAAACATTGGTGATCGCCAAAAAAAAAAAAAAACATTTTTATTTTAATTTTCCATGGGGGTACATTGCCAGTGGCCACATATTTGGCCATTGGCATGCTTCCTGGAACATATGCAACCTTTATTTGCAGCTGACAAGGCTCCATTGTGCTATTTGCAGAACAGTACTCAGCTGTCAACTGAGTACATTTCTGCAGGTAACACGGCTCTTACACGGACAGGTTTGTGCTTCCTGGATCGCAAAATTACCTCATTTGCATGCCTTTTGGCTGCAAGTGAGGTAATTTGCATATCCAAGCCCTGTCCATGTAAGAGCCATTTTAGGAGCTCTCTTACATGCCCCTACAGGCTGTTCGTGGGTTGCTTTGTCAGACATGATGGCTGCATGGAGTCTTACACTATTCTTAGACTCCATGCAAGCCATCGTGAATACTGCCCGTTCTCTTTGCACTGGCGGAGGGACTTACTTAACCACCTGGCAAAATGTCCTTGTTTCAGCTCCATGTAATGAACTGGAAAGGGAGGCACCCCTACTGTATTAAATTAACATTTTCATCTGATGTATGTCTTGTATAGTTATTTCCTTTACATGTTAAAGAAACATACACACTGCAGAATCTCTGCATCCCACATACAGTTTTACAATCTGTTATAAACTACTGACCATGAACCCCATGTATGTACGTAATGTTTCTTTTTGCAGTACATATTTTAACATAGAAGAGAAAATGAATAAGTCACATTTTATTTGTGTAAAAGTTAAAAGTGTGATTACAGAATATCGGAAAAAATGAAAATACAATGAGCAAATTGGCAAGGAAACAAAACTAACAAATGATCTACAGTCACAAAGATAAAGTGAATTCTCACTATAAGTGGTAGCGCTGAAAGTAGTGGGATAATTATGGGAAGTTGTTTGCCAACTACCTTTTGAGTGTGACAAGTATAGGATGCACAGAATCAGATGTGTTGGTCAGAAGTAGGTGACCTACTCTCCAAAAAAGCATGAGGAGAACAGAGAGCAAAGAACACAGTTGTGGTGCAGCTGCCCCAAAGACCACACGTACAGCAAGTAAAAGACTGCAAATCATCTCTATTACAGTGAAAGCTGAGGAATTTGATATGGATCTACAAAAATGCCACAGAAAAAGTTTTAATTAGGAATTTTGCAAGAAAAATAGAATAGCCACACAGAATAAATATTACCACTAAGCCTCCTTGCATGTACTCCATTTAGTTTATCAACCACTAGTTATTTCTAGTTCCAGTTATCCTTTCATATTTAAACTTGTGTTATTAAGACATTCAGCTGTTCATTTATCTTCTAGTTTACAAAGTTCAGAAGAGATGTAGAACATCACATTCAAATACATTTTCTTCCCCAGGATCCCAGATACATTTTCTGTATAAAAACTCCATTGCTTCCTGTAGATAGCAGATCAGCATTTAAACCAGAATAAATTACTAACAGTCCATCACACAAGACCTTTCAGAGGTGCTAGGCACTGCAAACTGATAAGATGGCATAAATTGACGGACCTTTGCAGCATATTACCTGCCTGATATCATCAGCATGAGTCAGTTAATGACCATTTTACAGATATGCATTTGCAGTTCTGTGACACAGGTTAATCTAGTTAGATATGTCTTAATCTTCCAACCATCCACATACACTTGAATTCAGATAAGACTCCCAGATGTGCATGCAGGATGACATTTGATTCCTTATCAAAACTCTCTCTCTCTCTATATATATATATATATATATATATATATATATATATATATATATATATATATATATATATATATATATATATATGTGTGTGTGTGTGTGTGTGTGTATTGGAAGATTGTTATTCAGTCTTAATTTCATACCACATGCTGTACAACCAGGATTATTGTTCAGACTGGCCTGTTATTGGCTGGCCTAAGCATACCAGCTTAGAATTGCTGTACTCAGAACCCTATAATCCATTTCCATGTATCTTTTCTGGTACCACCCTCTCTGCTGGGTAGTTATACATCTTGCTTTTGTTTCCACAATGCATGAATTTACATGTTTTGACGCTGATACAAGACTGGCAGCTTCTTCACTGATTCTAGTAATTCAGATAACCTGAACAATTCCTCTTGGATTACCATCATAAAATAACAGCTGCTTCCACCTATGTGCCATATATTAGTTTTTTGTGCTGTCAGAAATGAGTAAGTGAAAGCAGAGGTAAATTACTGATGTCATTGATCCTAAACATTGTGTTCTCTGAAGGATAGACGGTATGCCAAATAACAGCATACCACGGATCTGCCCAGTGCATAGAAAAAGTTACACAGTGCTGAATGATTCTTTACACATTCTTGCCCTGTTGTGCAGCGAATAGTACTCTATGCTGGAGTACAAATATAAATAACCCCTGCAGGATTAATCACAATTCACAAACCCTACACCGTCTGCATATCAGCTGTTTCCACTGTGGTAGCTTATGAAACTTGGACCATGCTGATGGTTTAATTCTAGTGACCACACTGAACTCCTTCACTGCTGATTTGTTGGGCAGTTACCAGAGGTGAGCAGTACATTAAAAATTAATGAAAAATACTTTGCATGGTAAGAAAAACCCTATCAGCAAGGTAACCCTGCTACCATAACCACACCTTTCCCCGCCCACACACAGTGATGCTGTTGACCTCCCATCACTGGAACCTTCCACAGCACCAGATCCCATTGTTACCACAATATGGTAATTAATCTAGCTCCATTATCATGAATAATGAGGGAATGTACTTTATGCACATAGACAGCTTTAGGCACCAACAAACTCTATAATCGCTGGGCCCCCAAACACAGCAAGTTATCTTATCTTGATATTTTGTAACATGTCTAGCAAACCAACAAAAGCTGGTACAGCAATCTCGTTTACTTAAATTCCTATATAGGTTCATAGGTTCATAGGTTCATACTAGGCTATCTTCCCTAGGGCATTTATAAGCCTAGCCAGAGTGTGTTTGGCTTTCGCCACCCATTTTAAATGAATTTTGCTATGCCCTTTTTCGAGGTTAGTATACTGTGCATCTGTCTAACAGTGACACAGAAGTGATACCAGGGGTAAACCTACGATCTCCCATCCACTCATCAAGATTCCTCTTGAAGAGAGTCAATGAGGGACTCTGCCTAACCTGGACTGGGATTTTATTCCAGAGTGAAGGGATCCTCTGGGTTATGAATCTGTCCCTCCAGCATGTCCTATTTATTTCAGTGCTGAGGTTCAAGTCTCTCGAATGCATAGCTCGATGGGATTTGGATTTTCTGCTTTTAGCTTTAGAATAATACAAGTAGTGAACCTTAATAGAAGGGAAGGAGATCATGTAGGCACACTTGAACTATGTGAGCTGAGATGGATTTTGAACTTAAGAGCGCACATAGAACCAGGCCTAAACTCTACCCTTAGTATTCGACCGGCGCATTTGGGATCTATTTAAATATAAGAGCACTCATAGAACCTAGTTTAAGCTCTATCTTTGGCATTTGATCGGTGTTTTGGGGTCCATGCAATGTTATCACACTGAATTGTTCACTTTTTGAATTTTGTTTCATATTGATGTCTACAGCTGGTGACATATTTTTAATTTAAGATATAACGTTCTAATATATCCTGGCTTAGCCAACTCTACACTACATGATAAGTGCTCTGGTCATCCAATGGAAAAAATGCATACTTATTTGTAATAAGAACCAATTTAAATATTCTTGGACAATAATACTATATTTATGCATATGTACAAACATATGGTTTCCCTGATGCATTTAGAATAGACATTGCACCTATATACCAGGATAGTCATGAACTCCTCTTTGTTTTTAACGAATACATTTTTAATAAAGTGGAACTGTTTTACTGTTTTCTTTTAAAAATATTATTGTGAATATTTGACATTTGCATCTAGAGGTAGATTATATAACTTCACCATTAATGATTTGGTGTAATTAAATACTGTATATCTTTACACAAACCTTTTTAGGTTTGATTATTGGTTTTAAGGTTTTATCGTTCTGATAAATGCTAATATATCTATTTGTCAAGGAATTGTGTTAGGAAAATATTTCCTTATCCCATTAGAAGTTTTTCACTGAGCATAAAGTATTGAATGTATGATAATGGGATGTCATCGCCCTTTTAGGAAAGGTTTTAAAAGCTTAATGGTCGTCAGTAATTGATTCATTTGATTGAATTATTGGTGACAGTTTTTGTATTTAAAGGCTGGATTTTTACTGTTTGATTGTAACCTGAGGAAGTGCACCGGAGGGTGCGTGAAAGTGCTTGTTCTTCATTAAATTGTGAGTTTTTTACTTCATGGTGGTTCCTTGCAGTTGATTTTCTTCCATTTGTATGCTTCGGCTTTTGTGTTGGAAGGAACCTTTGAATGGTCGGCTTCTGTTTGCTGCTAATATTGTTGTTATTCCTCTCCTTGGCTGACCGTTACATGATGGATGTACCGAATATTGAATTGTATTATAATCCAACAGGTACAGGCGGTACCGATGGTTGGAATGGTTTGTTTCATCAACGTGAAAACCCGCTACTTAATCTGGACATCAAGTGTGATACCCCCAAAATGGTAACTAATAGTACTGAGAACTTACATGATTTTTATGGGTCTTTGAGAAGCCTAGAAAATGATTTATATCAGCTCCATAGGCTCATATGGCAAAGGAGGCACTTGGAAGCCTGTCTACATTTTAAGGTCATCCCACGTGGCATGCGGTTCCTGTGCATGCCAACCTATGGGGATAGCCATCCTGAACTGTTACGGAGATGGCAGCAACTGAACATCGATTTTGGTAACAAATATATTCATCTCTTAATTAACTATTTTTCCCCATAGAGACAGACTTGATTACTAAAGTTGAAGAACAACATGAGCGTCTCACTATGAATTTTAAAAGTGACTTTTGTGTCTCTAGAATTAACAACATGTGTAGGCAACTTACCCTTTATAGTAATAGGCTTGAGCAGATCAAACTTAAAAAATTAAGACGAGACTGTCAAGACTTCCAGATGGGCTGTATCTTTGTTTGGCCGAGAGTCAATAAAAATGAATCGGAACTTGTAAACTCTCCGACTACATTGCAGATGACAACTACGGGTTCAGTTGCACCTATTGAACTTTCAACTGTATGTTCCATAAACAATGAGCATCTGGGCGATACCCTAACCCGGGAAGTTACTTCTTCTAATGTTTCCATTCCATGCAACCAGCAATGTCTTCAGAATAGTGAAGGATTGGGAGCTAGACCTAAGTCAAATATTGCTACGAGCTCTCACATGGCTCCTGCACCTTTAAACTTCCCCCTCCCATACAAACACAGAGCGCCAACGCGCTCAACCAGTCGAGGCAGAGGCAAAAGAAAGATGTCGGGGGAAGCTCTGGAGCCGATGAGGAAAACAAGAAACTGAACAGTTTGTTTCTTAACTTAACATCCAGAACATTTACCAATGATGAATTATCCATCCTGAATAAAGGACTGTCGTTTATCCCATCTAGGGGAAGCATGCTATCTGACACCTTAATAGCTCTACGCCTTTTTGCGAGAAAACTATCATTGAAGGTATTGTTTAATGACACTAATATTAATAGTAATAATTTGGACTATGACTCACAGGCTTGTAAAAGGAAAAGCTGTTTTATGCCACCTATGCCTAACATTGTTGAATGTTTTATACGCTCTTGCGAAAATGATTTCTACTCTTATTTTAAAGAGAAGAAACATAAAGGCATTTATGTGAATTTAAGTCATGCTCAGAAAAGCTGTTTGAATAGCCTTTGTGAGGATAAGGAGATTGTGTTTAAACCAGCAGATAAAGGTGGAGGCATTGTTGCCATGGATACCTGTTTCTACTTAGAGCTAATGCAGAGGTTGCTTAATGATGATCTAGCTTATAAATTATTAGACAGATCAAAAGTGGAATCTATAATAAGATATGTGCATGATACTATTTATGACATGCTTATGACCAGATGCATTGATAAACCTTTGTATGACTTTTTGATAATAGACTCCCCCTTGATTCCTCTAATCAAAGGACTTCCCTAAATGCATAAAGGGGAGGATCCACCCCCTTTGCGCCCTATAGTGTCTGGTAGACATTGGGTAACAGAAAATGCCTCCATCTATATACAGTCTAAACTAGGTCCACTGGTAAATACCATCCCTACCATCTTGAAAAACACATATGACCTTCTACAAGATTTTGAACATGATACAATAAGGAATAATTTGTACAAAGACACTTTGATGGTAACTTTAGACATCAAAAATCTATTCACTAGTATCCCCAATGACTTTGGCCTTGATGCCATAAGAACCTGTCTCCTTGAATATGGTACCATGGACAATAATGATCAAATGGTAATTTGTTGTCTACTTGATTTAGTACTAAATAATAACATCTTTTTGTTTGATAACCAAATTTATGCACAAACATGGGGAGTGGCCATGTGCACTCCCTGTGCTAATGCTTATGCTAATTTGGCAGTTCATCAATGGGAGAAGGAATTCATTTTTAACGATACAAGATTTAAGAACATCATCTTGTATAGGCGATTTGTAGATGACATTCTGTTGTTTTGGAATGGTGATTTAGACTCATTACGTGACTTCATAGCTTACATGGAATCCACCACCTCTTTCCTAAGCTTTACCTATGAATTCTCAGCTTCAAGTGTGAATTTCTTAGATATCACCATTACTAAGGAGGCCAATAACAGCATAACCACCTCACTCTACAGAAAACCATGCTGGAAAAATAGTATTTTACATTTTGATAGCATGCATCCACGTTATATCTTTCGCAACATCATAAAAGGTCAAATGATTAGAATAACCAGACTCTGTAGTAGTGAGCAAAATGCCCTAAGACTAATAGAACATCAGAAAGATTGTTTCACTGATAGGGGATATCCATTGAATATGATAGATAAACTAACTGAGACAGTTCCTGGAGCTCCCTTTTATAAGAGAGGAAGAGGCTGTGATAATTACCCAAGAAGGAACGGAAAGCATTTAGTTTTTGGTGTTAAATATACAAATGATGTGGAACATATTACGCAGATCATAAGGAATAATTGGAAAGTTCTGCTTCTTGATCCCATGTTGTCACAAATAGTAGGAGAGAAGCCTGTCTTTAGATTTAGCAATTGTTTAAATCTCAAGAGGCTACTATGTAAGGAGAGGATGGATATTCAACCAGTGGATATTAGAGTGAATTATAAAACTGGTACTTATCCTTGCAAAAAATGTTGTATATGTAAGTTTCTACCTACAACCCAGGGATTTGAAATTCCAGGCATCAGCATGGCCTTTAAACCAACTTTCTATGCCACATGCGATACCCGCAATGTTATTTACTTAGCCACATGTAATATGTGTAATGCATATTACGTAGGGATGACCTCACGTAGATTTAGAGATCGTGTATACAACCACATCTATGACATTAAGAAGGGTAACCTTACTAATGCCTTGGCTAAACATTGCCATACTTGCCCTCAGCATGCTTTTAGCTTTAGAATAATACAAGTAGTGAACCTTAATAGAAGGGAAGGAGATCATGTAGGCACACTTGAACTATGTGAGCTGAGATGGATTTTGAACTTAAGAGCGCACATAGAACCAGGCCTAAACTCTACCCTTAGTATTCGACCGGCGCTTTTGGGATCTATTTAAATATAAGAGCACTCATAGAACCTAGTTTAAGCTCTATCTTTGGCATTTGATCGGTGTTTTGGGGTCCATGCAATGTTATCACACTGAATTGTTCACTTTTTGAATTTTGTTTCATATTGATGTCTACAGCTGGTGACATATTTTTAATTTAAGATATAACGTTCTAATATATCCTGGCTTAGCCAACTCTACACTACATGATAAGTGCTCTGGTCATCCAATGGAAAAAATGCATACTTATTTGTAATAAGAACCAATTTAAATATTCTTGGACAATAATACTATATTTATGCATATGTACAAACATATGGTTTCCTTGATGCACTTAGAATAGACATTGCACCTATATACCAGGATAGTCATGAACTCCTCTTTGTTTTTAGCGAATACATTTTTAATAAAGTGGAACTGTTTTACTGTTTTCTTTTAAAAATATTATTGTGAATATTTGACATTTGCATCTAGAGGTAGATTATATAACTTCACCATTAATGATTTGGTGTAATTAAATACTGTATATCTTTACACAAACCTTTTTAGGTTTGATTATTGGTTTTAAGGTTTTATCGTTCTGATAAATGCTAATATATCTATTTGTCAAGGAATTGTGTTAGGAAAATATTTCCTTATCCCATTAGAAGTTTTTCACTGAGCATAAAGTATTGAATGTATGATAATGGGATGTCATCGCCCTTTTAGGAAAGGTTTTTAAAACCTTAATGGTCGTCAGTAATTGATTCATTTGATTGAATTATTGGTGACAGTTTTTGTATTTAAAGGCTGGATTTTTACTGTTTGATTGTAACCTGAGGAAGCGCACCGGAGGGTGCGTGAAAGCGCTTGTTCATCATTAAATTGTGAGTTTTTTACTTCATGGTGGTTCCTTGCAGTTGATTTTCTTCCATACTGTGCATCTGTCTAACAGTGACACAGAAGTGATACCCGGGGTAAACCTACGATCTCCCATCCACTCATCAAGATTCCTCTTGAAGAGAGTCAATGAGGGACTCTGCCTAACCTGGACTGGGATTTTATTCCAGAGTGAAGGGAGCCTCTGGGTTATGAATCTGTCCCTCCAGCATGTCCTATTTATTTCAGTGCTGAGGTTCAAGTCTCTCAAATGCATAGCTCGATGGGATTTGGATTTTCTGAGGTGCAGTATGTCCATTAATTCCGGGTTGGACATGGCTTTATACATCAGGCAAAGATCGCCTCTGAGCAGGCGGTATGCCACTGAGTAGAGCTGGAGTTTCTTTAACCAGGCAGCATATGGCATCTGTTTGAGCCCTTTGATCCACTTGGTGAGGTACTTTTGGGGTCTTTCCAGTTGCTGCAGGTGTCTGGTAAGGTACATCCCAAAAGGACCATTGTACTCAATTATGAGCCTGATGAGGGATGAGTAAAGAGGCATGATGACCTCCCCTGATCTAGATGTGAATCCCTTCATGATTAGGTAGGCTATATAGAATGTTTTTCTAACCACTTTGGCCACGTGGTTTTCAAATGAGAGATTGCTATCAACTTGGGTCCCCAGGTCCCTAATTACTTCTTCTGTACTTAATGGATTATCACCTATGTGGTAATTTGTGGGCACTTTGTTTTTGCCAAAGGGGATGACTATACACTTTTTGGTGTTTAGCTTGAGGCCATGGCTCTGGCACCAGTTGTCTGTTTCTATGAGGCCCTTTTGTAGGATGCTTGTGTCGGCTGGAGAGTCGATTATGGCGCCTAGTTTGCTGTCATCTGCGAACTTGGTCAGCCACAGTCCTTCCATGTTGGCCTGTACCTCCGAGAAATATACACCAAACAAGAGAGGTCCCAGGACTGAGCCTTGTGGGATGCCACTTGTAACTGGTTTGGAGTCTGACATGGCTCCAGCAATTCTAACCATGTGGGTTCTGTCCTTAAGCCAGTTTGCAACCCATCTAGTGACATAGGGGTTTATATTTAAGCTGGTGAGCTTATCTATAATGCCCGAGTGGGGTATTGTATTGAAGGCTTTTGTGAGGTCCAGGTAGGCTGTGTGGACCACCTTCCCCTCGTCAATGGCCTTGGTGACTGTTTCAAAGAAATTAACCAGGTTTAAGAGGCAGGGTCTGCCCTTAACAAAGCTGAACTGGGTAGGATCCAGTGTTTGTAGGTCCCCAATATCTTTATTTATGAGATCCATGATGATCCTTTCCATAGCTTTGCAGACCAAGCTAGTCAGGCTTATGGGCCGATAGTTTCCAGGATCCATTGAGGCACCACCTTTGTGGAGAGGGACCACTGTTGCTGTACGCCACTCTTTGGGTACATATCCTGTAGTAAGGCTGAGATTGAACAGTAATTTTATGTTTGGGTTTAGCTCTTCTTGGAGTTCATGTAGGACACAGCCCGGGACACCGTCTAGTCCCATTGATGCTGTGTTTTTTGCTTTGGAGAGGGCAGCTCTTACCTGAGCATCTGAGATGTCAGGGGGGCAGCACTCTGCTGGGATAGATATTTGCCCTTTTGGTGGGGAGGGGAGGGAGTTTGTGCTGAACCTGTCAGCTAGGATGTTGGCAATGTCTGTGGGTTCGGTGTATTTTTTGTCATTTTGGATTAATTCTGAGCATATCTGGGAATTCCCACCCAGGTTCCTAACATAACTAAAGAAAGCCTTGTGATTATCCTTAGTGTCCTGTGCAATTTTTCTCTCGAAGCTGGCCTTAGACGATTTTATGAGTGCCCGTAGTTTTTTGCTAATACTGATCAGAGATGCCTTCCCTTTTTGGGATTTTGCTCTATCATGTAGTAGCTTCCTCCTTCTATTGTATAGTTTGTTTATGGCTGGGGTCCACCAGACAGGATGCCTGCCATTGGAGGATTGGGTCTTGTTTTTATTTGGGATTGCATGATCCATGCATTACTGAAGGTGTTCATAGAATGCGTTTATAAAGGATTCTGTGATCTGGGCAGTATTTTCAACAGGCCCGGGGCTTTGAAGGATTCCACCTCGGTTGTGAGGAGTGTGAAATTTGCTTTAGAGCAGTTTTTCACTGTGGTTTTCTGGGCAGGGGGTGGGGTCGGGATGTGAATATCCAGTGAGATTAGTTTATGGTCTGATCTTACCAGTGAGGGATACACTTCTGGTCTGGAGCATAGAGCCCCCATGTTGGTGATGATCTGGTCCAGTATGTTTTCCCCTCTTGTGGGAGTGGTGACAAGTTGTTCCATAGCATTTTAGTTTATAAATTCTAGGAACCTTTGGGCTAGGGTGTTGGAACTAGAGTAATGCTCCCAGTCTATGTTTGGGTAGTTGAAGTCACCCAATATAATGGTGTTTGGAGAGACCTTCATATTTTCCAGTGTTCTCAGGAAGGCCGAGTGGGGTTCCTGGGTTTGGGAGGGTGGTCTGTAGCAGGCTATAAACTGGAAGGCAGTTTTACCCACTGTTAGTTGCACATGGATAGTCTCTGATGCTTCGTGCTGTGCCACCAACCTGGAGGTGTGGGTATCTTTGACGAATGTTGATACTCCCCCTCCATTTGTGGTTCGGTCCAAGTTTTGGGGCCGAAAAGCATGGTATGAGGTATAACCTGGTGGTGCTGGGGTGCTCTCAGGAGCCTTGAACTAGGTTTCTGTTACTGCACAGATATCGATGTTCTCCATGCTAAGGAGAGTTTAGAGTGGGTGCATCTTGAGGTTTAGACTTCTGGCGTTGAATAGTATTACTCTTAGTTTCTTATCCCTTGTGATACCTATGGAGGTGGGTTTGTCTTTTGAGCCTTGCCTAAAAAAGGCACTATGGGGGTGGGAAGAGCCTTTGCCAATATCTGAAAGCCCATATAGAACCTGTGTATCCCCACAACAACTGGCTTTTTAGCTTATTAGAAGCAACTATTTTGTCAGGTTTGAACATTAAGCCATGGGTACAACTTATGTTGTACTTTTTTTTTGTATTCCGAGGATGACTGAAATTCTTTTCTTACTCATGATTTTTGTTTAGGCCACAAATGGATTAAAAGGCTGGTAAATGCTCTAAAATGCATCCCAGAGCATCTATAGCCCTATGGCTTCTTGGACCCTGGCTTATTTGTGTTATTTCCTAAATGGATATTACCGTACTGTCTTGATCAGGAAAGGTGTGTTGAAAGGATGCAAGAAAACTAAAGTTAAGCAGCAACAGTGAATTTTCTCCTTAATCATAATTTCTGTTCAAGCCTTCATTGGATGAAACGTTTGTGTAAAAAGAAAAAAAATAAATAAAATGCAATTCAGAGCATATAGAAAGTTATGGATTATTGAAAAAGACAAATAGTAAGGCAAAATGTGACAAAAGGAAGATAGAAGTAATGTGCATGGTGTGGGGAGCCATGATGGAGGTAAAAAGAGGGGAGGACTTGACAGTGTGTGTGTGGTAGGGGGAGGGGGCTGAAACAGTATGCTTAGGGCACCGTTTCACCTAAGTCCAGACCTGTACAAAGAGTTGTATCATTTTTGCAACTAAATGCCAGTGACTGCAAATGTCCCTTTGTGACATAGGCCATAACAGTGTGGTACATAGGTCTGTTGTAATGTAATAACAATGTAGCTAGAGGTCAGTCTGTGCATGCCACTCTTAAAAGTTTACAGCATAAGCCAAAAGTTTGCTTAGTAGGGATAGTAGTGACAGCGTGACATTTTGACTGGAAGCGCCTAGGGGGCCCCAGGTTGACATTTGCTGAAGGCCCCCAAAATGCTAACAGCGGCCCTGGCAGGAGCTGAAGGACTTCAAAGAATTTGGAGCAATTTGGTCTGTTGTGCTCTTTTATAGCTAATTTTACCATTACTTGCCTACTGTAGGTAATTATATCCGCCCCTGTAGACAGTGGTAGTATAAGTTTGATAAATTAATTTATAACATTTTTGCGGTGGAGGGGCTGAGGATACCCTTCACAATTGCTTTCAGATATATTCTTAATTTTATTAATTACTAAGCTGGGATTCAGTAAGCATGACTCTGATACTTTCAAGAAAAACCAGGGCACTTGAGCACTTGAATCACATAGTATGTGTATGTGCGTGTGCATTTCATGTCTCTCTCTCTCTTGATACATACATACACACATATATATATATATATATATATATATATATATATATATATATATATATCTAGGTTCATAGGTAAGTACTAGGCTATCAGCCCAAGGGCCTACATAAGCCTAGCCAGCAAGGTTACATGGTTTACGCCACCCAAGAAAGATATTTTCCTCTGCCACTGTCAAGCAGAGACACAGAAGTGATCCCTGGGGTGTATTACCTATTTCCCATCCACTTATCAAGATTTTTCTTGAAGAGTGCTAATGAAGAACTTGACATAGCTGGGTAGCTTGTTCCAGAATATAGGAAGTCTCTGGGACAGGAATCTATCCCTCCAGTGTGTCCTGTTTATTGTGGTGACAAGGTTTAGGTCCCTAGAGCATGTAGCTCAGAGGGATTGGGATTTCTTTAGGTGTAGCATGTCTAACAGCTCTGGGTTTGACATAGCTTTATATGTTAGGCAGAGATCACCTCGGAGTAGGCGATATGCTATGGAGTAAAGCTGGAGTTTTTTGAGATTGTCAGTGTAGGGCATTTGTTTAATGCCAGTAATTATCTTTGTGGGGTACTTCTGTGGGCTTTCCAGCTGCTGCAGATGTCTTGTGAGGTACATTCCAAAAGGGGTGTTGTACTCTATAATGGGTCTAATTAGTGTCGAGTAGAGGGGAACAATGACCTCTTTTTTCCTGGATGAGAACCCTTTTATGATGAGGTGTGCCACGTAGAAGGACTTCCTGACTACTGTGGTGATGTGACTATCAAAGGAGAGACTACTGTCCACCTGGGTCCCAAGGTCTCTTATCATGCATTCGGTGTTAAGTAGATTGCTGCCTATGTGGTAGTTCATGGGTTCAGAGTTTTTACCAAAGGGGATGACTCTGCACTTTTTGGCATTGAGCTTGAGGCCATGGCTCTGACACCAGGCATCTGTCTCAGTGAGGCCCTTCTGTAGGATGTCCACATAATTTGGGGACTTGACTATGGCTCCTAGTTTGCAGTCATCTGCGTACTTCATTAGCCTGTACTTCAGAGAAGTAGATACCAAACAAGAGAGGTCCCAGGACAGACCCTGTGGTACTCCACTTGTCACTGCTTTGAGGTCAGATATGGAGTCTGCAACTTTTACAGTGTGGGGTCTGTCAGTGAGCCAGTTGGCAACCCATGTTGTGACGTAGGGATTTATACCTAGTTTAGTGAGTTTAGCTATAATTCCAGAATGGGGGATGGTGTCGAAAGCCTTGGCAAGGTCAAGCTAGGCTGTGTGAACCACCTTACCCTCATCCACGGCTTTGGTGACTGCCTCAAAGAAGTCGATCAGATTCAGGAGGCATGATCTGCCTTTCTCAAACCCGAACTGGGTGGGATTCAGAGTTTGGAGGTTACCAATGTCTTTGTTTATGAGTTCCATGATGATACGTTCCATGGCCTTGCAGACCAGGCTCGTCAAGCTAATAGGTCGATAGTTCCCGGGATCAGTGGTGGCTCCCCCTTTGTGGAGTGGGATAACTGTTGCTGTGTGCCATTCAGTGGGCACAAAGCCTGATGCAAGGCTATTATTGAACACGGTGCTTAAGTGGGGAGCCAGTTCGTTCTGAAGTTCATGTAAAATATAGCCTGGGATGTTGTCTGGTCCCATGGATGCTGTGTTTTTGGCTTTAGAGAGTGTAGCTTTTACCTGCGTAGTTGTGATTACAGGGACTCTGCATTCTTCCTGTATAGATATGGGCCCTTTAGGGGGTGAGAGGGGGATAAAGTTAGCACTGAACCTATCTGCCAGGATGTTGGCAATATCAGTTGGTTCTGTAATTTTCGTGCCTTTGTGCTGTAACTCAGAGCAGATCTGGGTGTTGCCATCTAGATTCTTGACATAGCTATAGAATGCTTTGTGGTTGTCCTTGGATTTAGTGGGGATTTTGTTTTCATAGCTAGCTTTGGGGGATCTTAAAAGGGATCTCAGCTTCTTACTGAGGCTGTCCAGGGAGCTCCTCAACTCATGGGATTTTACTCTCTTTTGCAACAGTTTCTTCTTTCTGTTGTACAGTTTGTTTATGGCAGGAGACCACCAGATTGGCTTCTTTTTTTGGAGGATAGCGTCTTGGTTCTGTTTGGGATAGCACGATCCATGCACTTGTGTAAGTGCTTATAGAGTGCATTTGTGTAGGATTCAGCAGTTGTAACTGTATTGTACATCTGCATGGGTGTCATGAAGTTCACCACTTCTGTCTTAAGAAGCATGAAGTTGGCTTTGGAGAAATTTTTTACTGTGGTTTCCTTAATGGGGGTGGGGGCGGGATGTGGATATCAAGGGTGATAAGCTTATGGTCAGATCGCACAAACGAGGAGTTGACTTCCGGTGTGGAACACCAGTCACTCATGTTGGTAATGACTAGGTCTAGGATATTGTGCCCCTGGTGGGGGTTTGGATAAGTTGATCTAGGGCATTGGAGTTTATGAATTCCAGAAAGCGCTGAGCTAAGGAGTTGGTACACGAGTAATTTTCCCAGTTAATGGTGGGATAGTTGAAGTTGCCTATTATTAGGGTGCTTGATTGAACCCAAATGTTTTTCAGTACATCAAGAAAAGAGGAGTGGGAATCCAGGGGCATGGTGGGGAATCTGTAGCAAGCTACAATTTGGATTGCAGTTATGCCCAGAGTTAGTTGCACTTGGATAACCTCGGATGCATTATGCTGAGCAACTAACCTGGAGGTGTGGATATCCTTAATGAATATGGACACACTTCCGCCTTTGTTGTTTCGGTCCAGGTTACATGGTCAAAAACTGTGGTATGAGTTATAGCCTGGTAGTGCAGGGGTGCTCTCTGGAGCCATGAACCAGGTCTCAATAACTGCACAGATATCAATGTTCTGCATTTTAAGAAGTGCCTCGAGTGAGTGCATTTTGAGATTTAGACTTCTAGCATTGAGTAGCATTTCCTTCAGTTCCTGTTACGGTGGTGAATTTGTTATTTGAACCCTGTCTAAAAAATGCACTATAGGGGCAGCAAGAGCCTTAGCCAGTATCTGGAATCCCAGGGGTGACAGGTGCAGGCCATCTGTGGCAAAGCATCATGGTCTGTCGACCATGTCATCCCAAGCAGACAGGTACTGGATTCCCTTAGAATGACACCAGAAGCTTAGCCAATTGTTGAAGTCAATAATTTTGTCCTTGTACTGCGGTATCATTCTGGGCGATGGCAGAATGCTACTCAGGGCTAGGGTCATACCTGCCTGGGCTACAAGATTGGAGAGCTCTTCCATGTCTCTTTTCATGTAGTCCAGGGAGATGCATCTCAGGTCACACCAACATGGACAATGACAGAGTCATATTTGTACTTGTTGTGGAGTAACCTGAGTGCATTGGTTATGTGGCGGATCCTGGCACCCAACAGGCAGCTGACAGTAACCTTCTCCTTGTTTAGCCTGGTGAGTGGGACATCAGTGTGCCTGACTATATAGTCACCTATGACTAGTGTGTTGGGTACGTTGTTTTGCCTTATTGGCTGTGGTTGAGTGGCACACTGAGTCTGTGGGCTATGTGTCATTTGGGTTGTGTTGGGGGATGGAGGTTGCTTGTGTTTCTGCTTCGGAGGTCTCTGTTGCTTAGACAGATTATTACTGAAAGCCTCCACGAATGTTTTTGTGCTACTATGTGTGGATTTTGGTGGTGTAGATTTAGGGAGACTATGTGATGAGTGTGGTGTGGTGCAAATGTTTACCTTCTCCTCATGACTGTCAAGTTCAGTGTTGATTGGAGAGAGCTTTACCTCCAGTTTGGCTAAATAAGTGCATCTCTCACAGGTTGTAGTGTTGAGTGGTAGGAGGAGAGGGTTGTCTGTGTACATGAGGCAATATATATATGTAAGCACACGGGAACTCTTCACAATGCTGAAATCCTGAAAGATCGAATTTCATATGGCCCGAGACCATATGATCAAACTTTCGGAATCCTAACATTGTGAACGGAGATCTGCTTACAGTGCGCGATGGGAGATTTCCCTTTTCCTTGCTGTAGGGTGATCTCAGAGTTGGAATATTTAAGTAGTGGGGGAGGTGAAGGTGGGCTTACCCCCCTGCAGAAACATTTAAATTGTCATTGTTTTTTTTTTTGGATTTGTTTCGGAATTTCGATATTCTGAAACATCAATCATATGGTCTTGATCATATGAAATTCGATGTTTCGAAATTTCGAAATTCTGAAGTGAATCCAAGCACACACATACACACACACATATGCACTGTTTCAGATGTGTGTGTGTGTGTGTATCTCTCTCTTTCCCTAGATATATACCACTCTCTCTATATATATATCTGTCTATACATATATATATATATATATATATATATATATATATATATATATATATACACACACATATAGACACACACAAACACACACACACACACACACACATACACACACACACACACACACACACACACAATTATATTATTAAAGGTTGAAAACTCAAAAGCGAGAGGAAAGGGAGAGGATTACAAAACATTAAATAAGTAATAAGATTGAATTACAAAACACTAAAACAAGTCCTGTATTGGAAAACCTCAGTGACAAAACCAAGATCAAGTGTTGTCTTTTTAGTGGCATTGACAGAGAAATTGTTTTTAGTAATATAATGAGTAGGGTTAGATTTAGGGGCAGGGGTATGGTTAGGGTTACAGTTAGGGTTAGCATGTATGAATAAGGTGGGCAGATAGGCTTTGCCCTGTCCCTAACCCTACACATTATGTTACTAAAAGTCTTCCCCTTAACAGTCCTACAGGTCACAGAACACACACAACACAAAAGATGACAACAATAACTCTATCCCCTTAGCTAACCCTTACTCTAACCCTAAGCCATGAACTCTTCAGCATAAACACCAGTTGGTATAATATAGTCTTGCACATCTTCACTACCACTCTTTCATCCAAACATTAATTTTCCTGCACTGTTACATAGTTAAACTATGTAAAACTAAATTTAATCATATGCGATTCACCCAAATTAAAATTCACTTATTTGTGCATTCCCTCCTTTTTACATCCACAAAAACCTTTCAACCAAATGAGTACACACACACACACACACACACACACACACACACACACACACACACACACACACACACACACACACACACACACACACACACAATATATGTCTGTCTGCCTGTCAATCTATCCATATTTGCTAAGTTCTGTGTGTTCTAATTGAGTTATATGAAAATGCACCTTATGAAAATGAAACAAAGATTATGTACTTACCATAATACTAGATCTTGTGTTGTCTTCATGTGTCCATCTTAACTCTTTGGTATATCAGATCCAAACTAATATCAGCTCGGCACTTAGACAAGACTCTTGTCTTTTAGGATTAGGCTCCTTCCCTTCCCATAATGCACTCTACCTGTCCTCAAGTCGAGGCTGCCCCACAGAAGAACATATCACCCATTTGCCTTGTTTGTTAATGGATAAGACTACAGACATATTGCCCGTTTGTACAACAGTTTCACCTGGGGAGGTAATCCTGAAAAACTTGCAACACAAGTACTGTTCTCATCTCCCATACATTGCCATGAAGCTTGGACTCTCTCTAAGAGCAGGTGCCCTGGACTGTTCTCCCTTCAAAATTCTCCACTGTCTCCATAGAAGGGAAGCATCCATAGTCACCATGGCCCATGGTGAGGGAAAGATAAGGGGAGAGCCTAAGAGAACCATCGAATACTCTGACTGCAAATACGGGTGAGGTTGACAGAATAATGGGCCACTGAATGGTAACAGTCCACTGAAGGACCCTCATGTAAAACCTCATATGAGGAATGAGGCTGATTGATGCAGCTATTGATCCCAGCTGATGCAGAATGAGATGGGCTGGGGGATGCTGATACAGTAACACTTGAAAAGCTTGTAGGTACAGAGAAGATAGCCTGGCTTCTGGGAGTTTGGCTATCTAACAGGTGATGCCCAGTTGGCACCCTATTTATTGTAATGCCTGAACTGATTCCAGTCTGATTCCAGTGCTGATTTCTTCCAAATGGCAGTAAACCACAGGGACTAGCACAATCAGAGTACGGAGTCTTTGGCTTGAATGATGGAGTCTTCCATGGTGGCCATTACGAGATGGTCATTTAGATAAGGGAACATGCAGAACCCATGCAGTTACCACTGTAATACACTTGGTGAACACCTGGTGGTGGGGCTGGGGGGCTGTGGTGAGGACAAATGGCAGTGCCCTAAAATGCAAATGATTGGCTCCTAACCAGGACCGCCTGGCGATCTTGATATTACTGATAGTAGGCATCTTGGAGGTCCACTGAGTACATCCAAATGTGCTTCCCAACAAGGAGCAATATTGACTGCACTCTGACCATCCAGAATGGCATTTGTTTAACAAAGGTGTTTGACTGACATCCCAATTTTTCTTTTGCACTAAAAAGAATATTAAGTAGACTCTGGATCCTGTCTGGTCTGGTGGGACTCCTGCATGACTTCCTTGATTAATGGCATTGAAATGTCTAGAGCTCTGTCCTTCATTGTGGGTGTGGAACATCTGGAAGGACATTAAGCTTGAGTCTGAAAGGGAAAGAATGGGAATGAAATAGCTTCTGGTAATTATACTTGGCAGCCATGAATCTTAAGTGATGGCTGCTTAGGCATGCAGGTGCAAAAACAAGCATCTCCCAAATGCCTCCAAAGTAGGACAGTTAGACAAGCATTCAGGAATGCTCAAAGGGTTTGATAGTAAACTGACCCTGAAAACCTTGATGTTGTGGACAACTGCCATGATGTCCATTGGCATTACCCTCCCTGCCATGGGGGCCCTAACTCCAGAAGCATCTGTGGTCAAACCCTGGGACTTATGGAATCCTAGGCATTACTCACCCTTCTGATTGTGGGAAAGGACCAATGTGGGGATGGTGGGTGGGGGGAGGGGGTGGATTCTGCTCCTGTTCACTCCTGGTAAGATTATTTCTTACCATGGGCTCAAAGCAGTTAGACCCATTGAAAGAGGCATTCAAAGCTTGTAGGTAGAGAGAAGAAGTTCAGTATCTGTAGATCAATATGTGTGTTTATACCTTTAAGAAGTTATCCAAAGGCTTGCACAAGTGTATAAATACTGAGCACGTGCGAGTCTGACTGCCATTTTGTAGTTAGCTGTAGGTCTGTTAACTAGCTCATTTTCATTACTTTATGATGATGCTGTCCATCCTGATGTGTTTCTATGTATTAAAGCACCTAAACGAAACCCCCTGCCTGCTTGTCATTAATGTTAGAAAAGGATGAGCAACATGGTGCCAGAAGTGGCATGTCTAAAGGGCTTGGACTCAGAAACGGCATATCTAAAGGGCATGAAGTTAGAGGCGGCATGGCCAAAACTACTTAAAGCACTTGCTTAGAACTGGAAGAATGTAAATGAGTGGATCATCCCTACAATATACAAATTTCGCAAAACAGGTGAGAAATGAATTTCGGGTATTAAAACTTGTACAGCACTACTTCTTTTCACATAATATGAAACTGGGTATACAGAACATTCTAAATGATATTTGCATAAACCAATATGTACAATATTGATAAAAGTATTTGAATTACTACAGAAAATGTTTGAAATAAAGTCCAAATTGCATAAAACAAATAAAACAAGAGGGAAACGACCACATTTTTGCAAAGCATTTATTTTTCTTATTAAGCAAATATATTTGAGTTATCAGAAGTGTATAAATTGCTCATGTCATGTCTGTGCAGTGTTAGAGTAAAGCTATTTCACAAAGTATAGCTATTACAAGACATATTTTGCAGTGAACAGCCATTACATAGCATATTTCACGAAATAAATTATTTCAGAGTTTATTGTGCATTTGAATGCTAACAAACAACAAAGAAACTGTGAAATACGCAACAGATATCACTTGTAAAAAGGCTCACAGCCAGAGAATCACCAGGACCAGGATACGATTAAATTGATGCAAAAGTTTTTTATTCCACGTAAAACACCCACAGTCGAAAACTTCAATGAAAAGTAATACAGTCAAGCGCTTTCGCCCGAGCTCTCCCAGGCTTTATCAAGACAATGAAACAAAATGTGTGCTTTCATTATATACCTATGCCCATTCAATTAATCAATTATATTACGTATTTTAATTACTCTTACTTCATAATAAAGTTAAAATTTAAAGCTATACATTCAAAAACTTGCAGGGTCCACTTAACAAGATAGTAACATTTATGAAATGTATGCATTTTATAGGAAAACATAATAAATAATTACAAATATTATTAACTTCTAAAAATTAAATCTGTTAATAATATTTAAGAACAGTTTAAATGTTTTAAATGTATGTTTAAATTAAATATCATATTAAATATTAAATAGGAAAAAATAAAAAGCTAAAAAGCTAAAAAGTTTAAAAGCTAAAGTACTGTGCATGAATTGATATTCTTAAATTATGATATATGTTCTAATATTATAATTAATCATCTTACATAATGAATACAAGAATAAATGCATAGAAATAATTCTAAAAATATTTATAAAAATATATAATATAATATAATATATGATGTTACAACCATAAACATAACTTGGTAACTGTTAAAAATCATTCCATATATATATTTACAATTTGGCTCTTCGAAGCTTGAGGGCACTATTAATACTGATGGCATCGTTAAGCCCTGGTGGTTTCATGGCATTTAGTTTTATTTGCCATAACAATTCTTTAAACTCCAGGGATGCTTCCCAATCACCCCCTCTTACACTATTAAATACTTGCTCTAAAACAAGGAATTTTAAGCACATGTTGTTACAAACTAAAGAGTGCTTATAAAAGGCATTAGATTCTTTTTTACTTTTAATTTCATAAATGTGTTCATATACCCTTCTTTTTAGGGTTCTTTCCATTTTACCAACATAAAAACATAAACAATACTGGCAGAACCCCAAATAAACCACACCCTTAGAATTGCAATTAAAATGGCCCGATGGGAATAAATTCATATTTCTAGATTTTAAATATGTACCTTTGTTGTTTAACATAAAACAACATTGATTACAGGAATTGCATTTATAAGTACCTTTAATAAGCTGGTTTTTGTTGTTACTAGGTAATGATTCCCTTTCTAATAATTCTTTTAAATTGCAATCCCTTCTTCTTACAAATTGTGGTTTGTTTGGAATACTTTTTTTGAGATCATCATTAATGGATAAAATTGGCCAAAATTTGCAAATAGTGTTCTCAATCTCTTTATTGTTCGTGTTATATGTATATAGAAAAGAAAGGCTTTTTGTATTATTATCATTTTGCTTGATAACAATTTCTTGAGCCATTGTGTTACCAAGTAATGGGGGAAAGTGTGTATTTCTTTTGTGAGACACCTCATTTGCCAGAGTTTCAAAAAAATTCCTTGGATAACCTTTTTCTAAAAATAGTTCTTTAAGGTATTCTAATTCTTTTTGGTAAAGTGTGTCCGTGCTACAAATTCTGGAAGCCCTTATTAGTTGGCCTTTTATAATCCCCTTTTTTTGAAACAATGGGTGATTACTTTCGAAGTGCAAAAACATATTCGAATAAGTGTTTTTTCTAAAAATACTCGATTCAAATTGATTAGATATATTATTTTTCCTTAAAATGATATCTAAATAATGTAGTTCATATGAGTTTATTGTATATGTAAGCTTTAAAAAACTTGTAGAAGAGTTGATATGTTGTATAAACTTCTCAAAATCATTTATGTCACCGTTCCACAGAATGCATATGTCATCAAGGAACCTTTTATAATGGACAATATTTTCTGCCCAACATGATGAAAAAATAAATTCAGTTTCCCAAAAATGTAATACCATATTAGAATAGGCCGTGGCGCATGGTGTGCCCATTGCTACTCCTTTGTTTTGTTTAAATAATTCGCCATTAAAAATGATAAAATTGTTATTAAGAATAACCTCCATAAATTCAACTAATAGGTTTATTATTTTGTTACTAAAACCTGAATTTTCAATGAGTATTCTGTTGAACCAATCAATTCCAATGGCATGTGGAATGCTAGGGAATAAATCAACAATATCAATCGTAATCATATATTTGGTCATGTTAAAAAATTCATTTTTAATCCCTTTCAAAAATTCCCATGAGTCTTTACAAAGGCATTCTATTGATGATACCAATTTTTTGGTTGAGATGTCAATAAATTTACCCAATGGTTCCGTTATGCCTTTTGCGCCAGCTACTATAGGCCTAAATTTTAAAGGATCAAGGCCTTTGTGGACCTTTGGGATGCCAAATATAATTGGCGTCAAAGGTTTTTGTACCAAAAGATAGTTGAATAATTGTTCATTAAGGACTCCCTGCATAAGGTGATCTTCCAGCATGAGTCTAATTTTGGCATATGCAATGTTTCGTTCATTAATTGAAACCTCTGTATATTTTTCAGTGTCATGTAAAATGTTGAAAATATGTGCTTCATATTCATGTTTATACATAAGAACAACCCCACCACGTTTATCTGGTTTCATTGGTCTAATTTCTTCATTCTTGAAGAATTTTATGAGATCATAAAAGTCCTTTGTAAAGTTATTGGTTTTGTTCCCCATATTATTTGTTGTAAAACTTCTAAATTCAGTTTCCACCATGTCCTCAAATACCTTTAAAACAGGGTGAAGGGGTGGGTTAAAAGTGCTAGTTTTTTGAAAGGGGCTTTTAACATTCTGTTTGCCCCTAAAATAAATATTTAAATTTAAATGTCGTGTAAAAAGTTTAAGATCTAAAATGGTTTTTGAAATATTCATAGACTTCTCAGGGACAAAGTGAAAGCCTTTTTTGAATAATTCAAAGAACAAATTATTGACCAAAGCATCTGTATAATTGTAAATAGAAAAATTACCTTGCTTAGCCACTGTACAGGTGGGTAAGTGGATGGTTTCTATCAATAAAGGGGAAATTGGACCTGCTATCTCCTGAATTTGTTCCACCCCTGGGCTGACTGGTTTGCTTCTCTGGATACTTGTCTCCCTGGGGCATAATGAAAACCCTGATCTTGGGCTTGATTGATTTTTTGGGGTAATCTTCCTCCCCTTCCTGGGGTTTGAAATGAATTTTGAGCCCCATAACCATCATTACTTGTGTTTCTAGACAAATTTCTGTGATTATATTTTTTGGGGAACGACCCTCCAATTCCTTTGGAAAAAATGTATGCAACTCCATTGTTATAATCCTGTAAATCTCTTTCCAATTTTTTAATTTTTCTTTGTACTATCCTGTCACAATGCTCATCAACTTCATTAAACGTTTTTTCATAATCTCTTTTAATACTGGAGAAATTGGCATTGTTAGTAATATTGTTATTAATGGAGTTAATATCAGAAAGAAGTGAGGTTGCTCTACATTCATAATCAGCTACCATAAGTTTAAGCATTTCCAGGCCCGTTTTGTCAAAAAGGTCGGAAATCTCCTTAAACAATTTTGAGCCTGGAACTGCATTATTTGGTAATTTGTTGAAGCGCAAACCTTTCGGTATACGCTCCACCCTTATGCATTCAGTCAAGTATTCGATTTCAAGCTGAACAGTTTTAAAAGAATACAACTTGTTGTTAAGATCTGAAATAAGTTGTTCCAGCTGAACATTATTAGCATTGTTAAACTTGTTAAACTGCACAGTACCTTCAGCAAACTTAAAATGTTTGCTAGTCCATTTTTTAATGTTAAAATCATTCGATATAATTCCTTGTTTCATCGTTGGACCCTTAGCCTGATGCTCGTGAAGGGACTGACATGACTCGCGGAGATCTTCTGTAGCTTCTAAAAGGGCATTCCTTTTCCGTTTGACTACCGGTTCATTACCGTCTTTCAAGTTTTGTTGGTTGGGCGGTAAACCTGTCATTGAATTGCTGCTTTCATTAAGCAACAGTCCGCTAAGCTGAGATAGCAAACAAATGACTTGTTTAAACTCCCCTCTGGTTACGGGGGCGTCATCCGGACGTTCGTCATCATTGGCTAAGTCAATAGGTGTATTGTTGAAATCCACAGTTCCTGGACTCTCGGCCATGTTAACGCAAACAAACAACAAAGAAACTGTGAAATACGCAACAGATATCACTTGTAAAAAGGCTCACGGCCAGAGAATCACCAGGACCAGGATACGATTAAATTGATGCAAAAGTTTTTTATTCCACGAAAAACACCCAGTCCTTAATGAACAATTATTCAACTATCTTTTGGTACAAAAACCTTTGACGCCAATTATATTTGGCATCCCAAAGGTCCACAAAGGCTTTGATCGTTTAAAATTTAGGCCTATAGTAGCTGGCGCAAAAGGCATAACGGAACCGTTGGGTAAATTTATTGACATCTCAACCAAAAAATTGGTATCATCAATAGAATGCCTTTGTAAAGACTCATGGGAATTTTTGAAAGGGATTAAAAATGAATTTTTTAACATGACCAAATATATGATTACGATTGATATTGTTGATTTATTCCCTAGCATTCCACATGCCATTGGAATTGATTGGTTCAACAGAATACTCATTGAAAAATCAGGTTTTAGTAACAAAATAATAAACCTATTAGTTGAATTTATGGAGGTTATTCTTAATAACAATTTTATCATTTTTAATGGCGAATTATTTAAACAAAACAAAGGAGTAGCAATGGGCACACCGTGCGCCACGGCCTATTCTAATATGGTATTACATTTTTGGGAAACTGAATTTATTTTTTCATCATGTTGGGCAGAAAATATTGTCCATTATAAAAGGTTCCTTGATGACATATGCATTCTGTGGAACAGTGACATAAATGATTTTGAGAAGTTTATACAACATATCAACTCTTCTACAAGTTTTTTAAAGTTTACATATACAATAAACCCATATGAACTACATTATTTAGATATCATTTTAAGGAAAAATAATATATCTAATCAATTTGAATCGAGTATTTTTAGAAAAAACACTTATTCGAATATGTTTTTGCACTTCTAAAGTAATCACCCATTGTTTCAAAAAAAGGGGATTATAAAAGGCCAACTAATAAGGGCTTCCAGAATTTGTAGCATGGGCACACTTTACCAAAAAGAATTAGAATACCTTAAAGAACTATTTTTAGAAAAAGGTTATCCAAGGAATTTTTTTGAAACTCTGGCAAATGAGGTGTCTCACAAAAGAAATACACACTTTCCCCCATTACTTGGTAACACAATGGCTCAAGAAATTGTTACCAAGCAAAATGATAATAATACAAAAAGCCTCTCTTTTCTATATACATATAACACGAACAATAAAGAGATTGAGAACACTATTTGCAAATTTTGGCCAATTTTATTCATTAATGATGATCTCAAAAAAAGTATTCCAAACAAACCACAATTTGTAAGAAGAAGGGATTGCAATTTAAAAGAATTATTAGAAAGGGAATCATTACCTAGTAACAACAAAAACCAGCTTATTAAAGGTACTTATAAATGCAATTCCTGTAATCAATGTTGTTTTATGTTAAACAACAAAGGTATATATTTAAAATCTAGAAATATGAATTTATTTCCATCGGGCCATTTTAATTGCAATTCTAAGGGTGTGGTTTATTTGGGGTTCTGCCAGTATTGTTTATGTTTTTATGTTGGTAAAACGGAAAGAACCCTAAAAAGAAGGGTATATGAACACATTTATGAAATTAAAAGTAAAAAAGAATCTAATGCCTTTTATAAGCACTCTTTAGTTTGTAACAACATGTGCTTAAAATTCCTTGTTTTAGAGCAAGTATTTAATAGTGTAAGAGGGGGTGATTGGGAAGCATCCCTGGAGTTTAAAGAATTGTTATGGCAAATAAAACTAAATGCCATGAAACCACCAGGGCTTAACGATGCCAT
Organism: Protopterus annectens; assembly: GCF_019279795.1. Lineage (NCBI taxonomy): Eukaryota > Metazoa > Chordata > Ceratodontiformes > Protopteridae > Protopterus > Protopterus annectens. Next base: position 1,451,633,652 of record NC_056731.1, on the reverse strand, counting down.
CAGTATTAATAGTGCCCTCAAGCTTCGAAGAGCCAAATTGTAAATATATATATGGAATGATTTTTAACAGTTACCAAGTTATGTTTATGGTTGTAACATCATATATTATATTATATTATATATTTTTATAAATATTTTTAGAATTATTTCTATGCATTTATTCTTGTATTCATTATGTAAGATGATTAATTATAATGGTAGAACATATATCATAATTTAAGAATATCAATTCATGCACAGTACTTTAGCTTTTTAACTTTTTAGCTTTTTATTTTTTCCTATTTAATATTTAATATGATATTTAATTTAAACATACATTTAAAACATTTAAACTGTTCTTAAATATTAACAGATTTAATTTTTAGAAGTTAATAATATTTGTAATTATTTATTATGTTTTCCTATAAAATGCATACATTTCATAAATGTTACTATCTTGTTAAGTGGACCCTGCAAGTTTTTGAATGTATAGCTTTAAATTTTAACTTTATTATGAAGTAAGAGTAATTAAAATACGTAATATTATTGATTAATTGAATGGGCATAGGTATATAATGAAAGTACACATTTTGTTTCATTGTCTTGATAAAGCCTGGGAGAGCCCGGGCGAAAGCGCTTGACTGTATTACTTTTCATTGAAGTTTTCGACTGTGGGTGTTTTACGTGGAATAAAAAACTTTTGCATCAATTTAATCATATCTTGGTCCTGGTGATTCTCTGGCCGTGAGCCTTTTTACAAGTGCATTTGAATGCTGTTACAAGCTCACAGAAATGTTTGCTCGTACATATTTACAAGGGCCATATTTTCAGTGTGTTTGTGTATACTATTGGGCATGGCAGATGGATTTTGATAACCCAGTGCACTTGTGTTTGACAGTAATATTGCTGAGAACTGAAGAGTGTTTGAGCAAGAGTACGACATTTTCATACAAGCAGCATTTTCTGATAAGATGACCATACAAAGGCATTTATTCTACTTAATTTAGTTGGGTCTGTAGCTATATAAAAGGGAAAATTCATTTGTGTATGTACCTGCTATCTATACAGGACAGTAGGAAAACCATCATATTGTTGTACCGGCTGAGTCAAGGGCAGACCCAGAGTGTTTACAACATAAATTTAAAGACGTATAATGCCCAGACAAATGTTACAATGGAAAGGCACTTATTTTATACAAGGGATCAAAAGCCTGGTGACACTTTTGAGCACATTTAACTGACTTGAGAAATAAGGCTTAAATGTGCAGATTTGGTAACTAAAGGGGTGAGTTGATAAAGGACAGACTTGTGTGTGGCATAAAAGATGATGCTGTGAGAAAGATTTTGCTTCATGATAGTGATTTAACTTTGAATAAGGCCATTGAGATTTGTTAGATATATGAGGTCACAGAAAAGCACACAGATATGCTTACAAATGAGAATAGCTCTAGAAGGCACAGTGATAAAGCTCATGCTGATAGTATGCAGCACATGGTTAAAAGAAGCAGGTCCAAGCACATGGCAGCAACTGTAGTTTCTGCAGCACTCACTGGTAAACCCCAGAACTTTCCAGCAAATTCCAGAGTTTGCACAGTCTCAGTGAAGCATGTGTAAGCCAGCTAACTGAAAGCATGGGCCCCAACCCAGTTTCATTGCCAATTGTCATAACTGTGGTGGAAGTCATGAATCTAAAAAGGAGAAATGTTTAGCTTTTGGTCAACAATGCCACAAATGTAATAAACAAAATCATTTCAAAAGGTTTTGCACATCAAAAGCCCCACATTCTTTTATTAAAAGGTGACATTTTTAGAAACGAGTTGATCAGTTAGACAGTTGCAACCCTACTCTTTATGTTGATGGTGTGTTAGTGCTTCATGAAACAGTCAATACAGTAAATTTAAGGGCAAAGAATGAAGTATTTTGTACTGTTCGGATAAATGGCAAACCCACAGAGCTCAAAGTGGATACAGGTTCCAAGTACAATGTTATGTCAGCAGAAACAATTGATAAGAGTATGTCTTGGTGAAAGGCTTGATTTGGCAAGGTGTGCAAAGCTTTTTGCTTATGGAGATGAAGAAATTCAAATAGAAGGCTCAGAAATGCTTTCATGTTACATTGCTGGAAGAAACTACGACTTGTTATTTTATGGCAAGTCCAGCCATTATTAGGGCTCACAGACAGTTTGAAAATGGGACTGCTTTCATTTAATAAGGAAGGCCACCATGTTAGTTTAAAAGACCACTACTCTAATTTTGCACAGTACATTTTTCTTCTACCTATGCAAATCTTTTTGAAGGCAAACTAGGCAAATTTCTACTTGTGTACTCCATGAAGTTAGACCCAGAGGTCAGTCCAGTTATCAGGCCAGCACGTAAAGTTCCAGTAGCCATGCAGTACAGAGTCAAGGCTGAGTTAGATAAAATGGTGCGACAAGGTGTGATTTGTCCAGTTGTAACTCCACATGAATGGGTATCTTCCATGATGGTAGCTCATAAGAAAAGTTCAGATGACATCAGAATATGTATTGACCCACAAGATTTGAACAAAGCACTAATTTACGCATGAGCACAGTTGAAGAAGTCACAGACCTGATGCCAAATGTTACTATTTTTTCTGTCTTAGATGCAAAGAGTTCATTTTGCTAAATTCAGCTAGATAAAAAAAATCCTTATTGCTCGCTACTTTCAGTACTCAGTTTGGCAAGTACAGATTTCTGAGAATGTCATTTGGGATACATTCTGCAAGTGAAGTCTTTCAAAGTGCAATGTAGCAAATATATTCTGGGTATCTTTGTGCTGCTATATTAGATGACATAATAGTAGGAGGTCATGATTAAGCTGAACATGACAGAAACCTCAGAAAAGTTCTAGAAAGGGAACGTCAAGTGAATCTTAAGCTCAATCTACACAAATGCAAATTCAGTCTACAAGAAGTCACTTATGCTGGTCATTTATTTATGAGAACAGGCTTATGACCAGACCCTTCAAAGCAAACAACCATTCTTGAGATGCCTGCACTAGACAATGTTCAAGCCCTACAAAGTTTTATTGGCATGGTCAGCTACCTAGGCAAGTTTATTCTAGAATTGAGCCAACTTTCAGCAGCACTTAGAGAGCTGACACTTAAAGATGTATCCTGGTCTTGGTTAGAGCATCACCAAAGAGCATTTGATTTCCTGAAACACAGACTTGCTAGTCCACCAGTTCTCAGATACTATGATGTTCACAAGCCAGTTACAGTTTCCTGTGATGCTTTGAAATCTAGTCATGGTGCAGTCATTCTACAAGAGGATCAACCTGTTGCCTATGCATTGACAACTCTTACCTAAACTGAGATGCAGTATGCCCAGATTGAGAAAGTGCATTTGGCAATTGTGTTTGCATGTTCAAAGTTCCATGATTATGTTTATGGTAGACCTATCCAGATCAAAACAAATTAACAACCTCTAGTCACTATCTTGAGAAAGCCAATGCATTCAACTCCAGCCAAACTGCAACGTATGATGATGAGATTGCAAAAGTATAATTTCAATGTTGTCTACAAGAAAGGCAAACTTCTTTATCTTGCTGATACATTATCCAGTTTGCCCAGACATACCACAGAACAGCACAAGAACGAGAGTCTTGATTTTGAAGTCATGAAAGTGAGACATTTTTCTTCGACATGTCTTGATGAGCTGAGAGATCACACAGCCACAGCTCTAGTTTTACAAAGGCTCAACCACTTTATCAATGAAAGATGCCCATCAAAGCAATCTAGTTTACTTCAAGAAGTCAACCTTATTTCCCTTACATAGATGAGATTTCATCTGACAATGGTATCATTTTTAATGGTCTGAAAGTATTTGTTCTGAAGTCCTTGCAACCAGAGTACGTTACTATCTTGCATGTTGGTCAACCAGGAGCTGAATCTATCAAAAGAAGGCTGAGAGAACTAGTTTTTTGGCCTCCTATGTCACAAGACATTGTGAGAGCACTTTCACCTTGTTCAGTGTGTATTGTACAAAGCCAAATCAACAGAAGGAACCACTTCACCTAAACCAGATTCCAGAGCTACCTTGGTCGACAGTAGCCACCGACATCATTGATTGGAATGGTCAAAAATATTTGGTGGTAGAAGAGTCTTACTCCAACTGGTTCAAGATTGACTTGCTTCCTAACCTAGCATCCAGTACAGTCATTACTAAAATGAAGCATCATTTTGCAATACTTGGCAGTCCAAGCAAAGTTATTTCTGACAATGGCATGCAGTTTACAAGCCAACAGTTCAAAAGATTTGGTGAAGAATGGGACTTTAGTCATGTCACAAGTAGTCCTGAGTACCTGCAGTCAAATGGTTTGGCAGAATGTGCAGCTCAAAGTGCAAAGCAGTTACTTCAGAGTCAAAATGAGATAATAGTGATGTTTTCCTGAATCTTTTGAATCTCAGAAATGTTCCTTGTGATAAACATCTTGGCTTACTTCCTCAGAGACTTCTGTTGAGACAACCAGAACCACATTACCAATCAGTAGTTAATTGTTGGTTCCACGTGTCAAGAACAATAGGTTAGTAAAAGCCAATCTGTTGAAGAAGTGCCTAACTCAGACATCCTACTATGATAAGACCAGTAAACTGCTCAATCCATTACAAGAAGGAGAAGTGGTAAGGATGCAGACGTTCAGAGGTTATGACTGGTGTCATAAAGAATATTGGTCCAGAGTCGAGATTATACATTGTAGAATCAGAAGGAGCAATCTTTAGGTAGAATCAGAAACATTTCAGACCAGTGTCCGAGCCTAAACCACAGCACATAGCCTGTGAGAAAGACTCTTTATCTCAGAGCGAGTTGTCCAGTGTTCCAATTCCAGAGGAAGTTCCAGAGGACATTCTCCTTCCTCTGATGAATCCAGAAGTTCCTGATATGAGTTGGGTGCCACAAACTATCCCTGTTGCTAAATTTGATACAAACTATTATGTTATGAGATATGGTCGCATCTCTAAACCTTGTACCAGATATGAAGCAACTTGGACATGAACATTGTGTTTTGTTTCCAATGTATATAGTAATGCATATCTAGCTCTAATATTGTTTTTACAAAGGGCAATCTTTTCAAGAGGGAGGATGTAGATAGATCAATATGTGCATATAAACCTTTAAGAAGCTATCAAAGGGCTTGCACAAGTGTATAAATACTAAGCACGTGCAAGCCTGACTGTTAGCTGTTGAGATGTAAGCATGTATGTATGTAAGGTCTGTCTGTTAACTAGTTCGTTCATACTATATGATGATATCCATCCCAATGTGTTTCTATTTATTAACGCACCTAAACAAAACACCACACTTGCTTGTCATTAATGTTAGAGGACGAGTTACAGTATCTTTTACCTTGAGCCTAAAATGGTTAGACTCAATGAAAAGGGGTATTCAAGGGCAACATCTTGAAGTTCTCCGAATGGCGTCAAAAATGAAAGCTGGTACCTGCTGCTCTCGATGTGCCATCTGTGGCACTAGACCAAAGGCACACATACACATTGGAAATGGATTGTATGGTAGCCAGCTGTGACTCCATCAACCTCATAGACTCCACAGTCATAATATCAGAGAGAGACTTGAAAAGTTCCTTAGTAAAGTCCCTCTGCAAACAAGTCAGGTGGCCCATGTAGTTCAGCCCACATATAGCGAGCATTTCTGAAGCACGCAGTCACTTCTTGAATCTGTCCACCACCACAGACTCCCTGTTCAGTATAAGGATAGAGGAACTCTCTTCAGAGAATTCCTGCTTAGTAGCTGCAGAAAACACAATAGCATCCAAAGGGGGCTCCTTACTCTAGTGTGCCCTGTGTCTGTGAAAAACTGAAATTATGTCTGGTTTACGTGGTATCAGCTCCACCCTGTTCAGCTCCTTCTAAACACACTGGGACACAAAGTCAACTAAATCATCCATAGGGGAAACCACTCATGATGTAGATGAGCCAGATCCAAAGGCATCGAGGAGCACTGACTCCTCCTGAGAACAGGCATCAGTGAATCGATCTTCCTTTTGTCTCAATAATTTGAGGAGGTCTCCAAAGGAGATGTCTTCCAAGGGCAATCTTGAGGACCCTTACCCCTCACTGAGGTTAATGTCTACTGTGGGGTACTCCTGAGTAGACAGCAGATGCCTCCTTTTGCATGCTGTTTCCTGTGTTCTTCCATGACATGAGTGTCTGACGAAGAATTGGAATGAAAGGTGGAGCCCACAAGCTGTGCTTGCTCAAGGTCATTTGAATCTGACTGTCCCAAGGACAGAGAATGAATTTGAACAGAAGCACATGAGGCAGCAATGGCACAGGGCAGAACTGGGTGAGAACAAGGAGCCCCCTCTCCCAAATGGGAGACAATCTTTTTGAAGATCTTGAAAGCTGAAGCCAAAACCATCCTAAGGAAGGTTTGCTTGAGTCCAAAAACCCAGAGAGATGATCCTCCCTTCAAGCAGCTCACCATGGATCTGAGGCAAACACCAGAGCTAAACTGTAGACAGCTTAGACACCAAGAGGTGGGGATGGCTCCAACAGTCTTCATATCGACCCTGATCTCCAGACCCTACTGCTGACATCTCAGCTTTGAGTCCCATTGATATGTCAGTCCGAGTCAAACATGGTCAGAGTCAAAGAAGTCCAGACCATTGGCGTCTATGGGGGGTACCATGAGTGGGAAAACTAGTCCAAATACTTCCTAATCCAAATTTCAGATCAGAGAAGGAGAGACCAGCAGAGGACTGTCTGTTCCAAGACCCATGACTGCAGGGGCTGGGAGAGCAGGGTGAACTCTTAGCTGGATCTGGGTCCACACTAAGTTACTCATCATTCTGTCCATGTCTGCTTCAGTGAGAAACTTCATGGACTGCATCGACCTAAAAGACCATGCCACTGAGGGTGGTCTGAAGCCTTGATGGCTGTGTTCCTCCATTGGAGCGTCAGTGACTGGATGCATGGTGAGGATGGCTTTGGGAAGAAGGAAGGTTTCAAGATGACAGATGCTGTAAAGGATTAGATCATACCCTGATCTGATCCCAGAGTCGAAGTAGCTAAAGATGGAACTGAAAGATGCAAAACTTTAGGAGAACGACAATAAACTTCTGCTGGATCTGGGGATCTCTTTTGCTTCTCCTTTGTACTTTCAGGCTCCCTCTCTTTCTCCTTAGCCTTCTCTCTTCTATGTTTCTCTCAAAGTAAGTTGGATGTCTTTCTGTCATGAGGGAAGTCAGAAAAGAAAAGGACTCTTCTCCAACAGTGGCAAGGAGAAGTCCCTTTAAGAATAGTTTTGACTGTTGATCGAAAATGGCCTAAGGTCCAAAGGAAAAGCACAGTTCACAAGACTCTTCCAATTGAACCTCCCCTAAACAATACACATGCGACATGCAGATATTGAGGTGGAATTTTATGCTTAAGTTAAGTGTGTGCTTAATTTTTGTGCTTATTGCCTAGTACTTCTTAAAGCAGGAGGCTTTGTTGGACATCTTGTACAAACAAAAAAAATGAACCTCACAAATAATAAAACACAACAAAAAAACACTAACAAGGTCAGTAACACTAGCAGAAAAAGATCACCAGTGAGAAGCCTATACACCTGAACTATTTAACAGGGATAGCAGAATAAAACAAGGGAGCAAGCCGCACTTCATTTTTCTTTTTATGTTTTTTTCTTCATTTTTTATCACTCTGGGGAGTTCTAGAAGGAACAGGAGAGAAAATGGCAAGAATCTGCCAGTGGTGCAGCGGTTAATATTATCGCATCACAGGAAGAAGTTCTCTGGTTTGATTTTTGGCTGGGGTGCCTTCTGTGTGGAGTCTGCATGTCCTCCCTGTATTTACGTGGGTTTCCTCTGGGTACTTTCAGTTTCCTCCCACATTCCAAAGACATGTATTTGGAGCATTGGGCGGTGCAGTGGCACAGCGGTTAACATTGTCACCTCACAGCAAGAAGTTCTCTGGTTTGATTCTTGGCTCGGATGCCTCCTGTGTGGAATCTGCATGTCCTCACCAGCAATTGTGTGGGTTTCGTCTGGGTATCGGAACTATAGGAGGAGCTCCCCCACTTTTACAGCTTCCAGACCTGTCGGGAAAAATTAATGAAGCGGAGTTTTCATGCTAATGTGGATTTACGCGTGAAAGTTAAACTAACTGAACTTGCTGCTCTTGTTCTCTTATTGCTCTGTGTTACAGGAGTTATGCTGCCGCTGTTCTGTTGGTGCTGCCAGAGGCATGCCAGTAAGGAGAGATTTTGTTCTTTTATTTACAGGAGTTATTGTGTGTGTGTGTGTGTGTGTGTGTGTGTGTGTGTGTGTGTGTGTGTGTGTGTGTGTGTGTGTGTGTGTGTGTGTAAGTGTGTGTAACTGTGTGTAAGTATGTGTAAAATGCCCCATTTAGGTATACCTGGTGGTTAGTGTTACTCAGGCTCAAACAAGAGCCTGAATTCTCTACCCATACCACCAATTGTGATATAGGGATTTGTCCAGATTTTCACAAAATATTTGGCTCTTACTTTTGGTCTGGTCTTAAAATGTGTGTTTTTCTTGCAAATCAGTGAGAACTGAATTCATTAAATAATGATAGCTCTTTACATTTCAGTCATCCTATCTTTCAGGAAACACATTGTAATACAAACACTTTATTTTAACAACTTTCTAAGATTATACAAACAATATTTAAAATTTGTCCCTGGTTTTGGGCCTTTGCCCCCCCAAAATAAATGTTGGCTTTTTCCAGGTTTCTTGTGCTGCAAAGTTGAAAGATTTAGTAGATCATCAAGTGGATTTTACAAGTGGCTGAGAGCTTCAGGAAGATAAGTTTAATGCTACGTATGCTAAGTTGTTTGCATTGTTAGTAGCACAACAGGTAGTATACTTGCTTTTGATGCAGAAGGCTGTGGTTACTACTCCCACAGTATGCAGATGGATCACTGATACTGGACTGTGTTGTACTTCAATGGAAGTGGATGCTGCAGTCCTATGAATGTCCTCTTTTGGTGGAGTTACCTAGTAACAATGTACCCATTATCAGTTTGCCATCCATTCCCCATAGCAAAATTACAAGCTTATTATTTTTTTAATGCAGCATAGGCAATTTATTCTTCAAGGGCAACAGGGACTTTATTTGTAGATGAAACAATGAAATTTAAAGTTGTTTGCTAGCAGCAACCTCTTCATTAGTTATAGATCCCTTTAATGTGGAATTGTTTAGATGACTTACTTCTGCAGAGATTTTTGATATTTACTGATATTGGTGGATTGTAATGACAAAATTCTGAGTGGCCTTTTATGGTTGAAATTTTCTGAAATGGGTAGTTTTGTCATTATTGGTTCATACATTTTGTTTCATTGCTTACTAGAAGACTGTTCCAAACTACAAATTTAAAACACATTCTAACAAGTGCTGCCGTATTATACAAGGAATATAATTTAATACAATCAGGTTAATACAATCAGGAAGGTGACTCAAAGAATGTATACATGTATGCTTGCTCACAGGATGCAGGAGATCAAAATAGGGGAAGAAACCAGTCACCATTGGAGTCCCCCAGGGTTTGGTGCTGAGACTTTTTCTGTTTGGCATATACATCTCAAAAGTAAAAGGAAATATGAAAGGGCTTTGGCCGACTAAGTTTGAGATGACTGCAAGCTAAGAGCAGTTATTGAATCCCCAAATGACTTAACCATCACGCAGGAAGGCTTGTCTCAAACAAAAACTGGTGCCAGAATCATGAATTGAAACTAATCTCCAAGAAATACATTATTGTATCCTTTGGGAAGTCATCTACTCCAGGGAACTGCCAAATTGACACCCCCCCCCCCGGAGAACTGACCCAGTTGTTTGGCATTTGGGAACTTGTGTGCACAGTGACCTAACTTTTGATCAACATGTGCCCACAGTCATAAGAAAGTATTTCTATATTGCACAGCTTATAAACAAATTGACTGTGACTAGATCTAGAGATGTTATTGTCCCCCTTTACAAAGCCCTTAGTAGGTCAATCATTTTGTATAGTGCCCACTTTGGTATGTATCTGTCCAGACCCACGCAATATTTGGAATAGCCGCAGAGATACCTTACTAAAATGATACAAGTCCTAAACAATAGGTCTTGCATGGACCACTTCAAAGATTTATCACCATACTCCGTATCTTACAGAGTGCTTACAGGTGACATGTCAGGCATACAAGGCATCCTCCGACCTAGTACAGATAGACCTACTACACATCAACAAGTCAAATGGCATAAAAAATACTCAGTCCAGCTATCTAAACTGAATGTTGTGGAGAGACTGATATATATCCAGAACAAACTATCCATTCAAGTAAAACAAAACTCATCCCTGTCATATTCAAATAAAGCTTGGATCTATTCTTGCTGCAACAGCTTGAAGAGCTTTCAGAGAAAAAGTCCACAGACTTGACATCATAGTTCTAAACCTCAGTTTCATTTGCTATCTGGCCCAAGTTCAGTTTTAGCTGATCCTCACTCAGAAAAATGAATGCATAAATATGGCAGAGAAATACTGAATGATTATAAGGTACGTCAGCTGCCAGTCCTGTGACTGACATAATGTTAATCCAATCACTGGATCAGCCCCCGAGCAGCACAACTGAATCCTGATGTTGCTGAAGGCATCTACAATTTCATTTTCAACCAGTGTAACCAAAGCTCTGAGCTGCTTTATTTTTTTACAGTAGTTCAGGAGAATCACCATATGCTTTTGAAAGCAATACCTCCACAGTGGCCTCCATAATATCTTAAGAAAGTACAGTAAGCACATTTGTGCACTACACAAGGAGATAAAAATAACCAGTCTGGCAGTATGTCGACCGGCTGGAACTTGATGTAAAATCTTTTAGCTTTCTGCATCTTGGAGATGCTGTACATTTATCTTCTGTGCATGTGTCTTGGAGTACTATGTATGCTGGCATAGACAGTGAACATGACAGCGCATATTAGGAGGTCCGTGTAAATGCTGCTAGTGTGTTCAGTTTGAGCATATATTTAATACAACAATTTGTACATCTACCATCACTTGGGGAATGTCCCACCAATAATCCACAATGGAGAACTGTGGAGGTCACACACTCCCTAGTTATTATGTGGAGTATGATATCAATGTCTACCTTGTAAGTCTACAGGATGGACATATCAGACTTAAATGGCAAATCCCTGGCTATGAGGGTGCCCAGTTTAAGATTCTGCTCTTTTACTGTTAGCATCTCATGATTAAAACACCTCAAAATGGTATGATTGACAGCTCTGTCATCTGACAGTACCCGTACAATGATCACATGGCATCCGGGATTTTTTAGGCTATTGGAGCTTTACATGTAAAAAATTTGTTCTTTATTTCTATAACAACATTAGCAACCTCTGGACAAATAGTATAAGGTGCACTGCCATGTACCTCACTTCTCGACAGGGCATGCTTTCCTGATATTGTTTCATTAAATGCACATCTAGAGCCATTAGGGATTGTCATGCACATAGCACCAGTATTTCTTTTCCTGTACTGCTCTTTTTAAGTGGTTTACAAAACCTTTAATAGTTGGCCTCATTCACGAGAATGTTATCGTGAAAATCGACTTGAAAATCAATTTTCTGCATGTGTGCATGTGTGTAGGGGGGCAGGCAGCAAAGATGGAGGCAGGGAGCTTTCTCTGAGTATGCACAGAATGCAGGTGCAAATGAAGGGTACTTAAGATTATGACAGGGACTGATGGGGACATTTTGTTTGCTATATTTCAGTCTGTAGGACCTGAAAACGAGAGAGAAAGAGAATGAAGAGTAAAACTGTCTGATCTATTCAGAGCCATGTTTCAACAAACTAAAGTTACAGGTCTTGAATAAAATCATATAGAATTTTCCACAAAACAAAACTGTCTTTACCAGTTGAAGAAAGCAGTACTATAGACTGATTTACTGGTAAAGAGCTCCTGGATAGACTTAACAGTCAGATTTTAAGTGACACAGACTGTAAGGTGTAAATACTACTAGTGCTATTAAATGCCATAATAACACCATTTGTTCATAGACTTTTTAAATATTAACTGCTTGCATCAAATCAAAATATGAAGAAATAAAAATGAAGCTGATTCTCTATTGAAGGCATTTACTTCACAAGACAGACAATGCCTCATTGCTTGTTAGTTTTTCCCCGCTGTGCTGTTCTGAACATTTAGCAGCTTCTAGGATAGAAGAAATGTTGCTATGTGAGATGTTCTTCTTTCTGATAAAAGTCTTTCCTTCATGTGCAGAGAACAAATTTTACTTAAAGCTGTCAATTATTAAGTGCCACCAATGAAGATTCGGTGTCAATTCCACTTGAAAACATTAAGCAGCTAACAAAAAAAAAAAATGACACAAATACTGCATAAAGTGTCTCAGATTCTAAAGCAGTTAGCCTTGGTTTGTATAAATAGAAAATAAGCCACATGTCAAAACACCACCAACTGAGCATTTGATAATCTCTAGTGGCTCACAACAAATCAGAAAACAGTATGGTTTATCTCAGTTTCTTCAGTACTGACAGTACTGAGAAAGATTCAGAAAAACAATGTTACTCATACTAAATGCATAGTTTTGCTAACTTATGCTGATCCTATGCCACATATGTGTTAAATCTTGCTGAGATTATTACACTTATTAAGAAAACATGGGTTGCATGTAATTGGAAGAAATTGAGAGCCGCTTATAAATTCAATGAAAAATAATTTTATTTGCAAAAATGACAAGCATTTGTAGACCATGCTATCTCTAATGGTTTAACCTGCTGTAACAAAATGCTGCAGATTTCTACATCAGCTAATAGAAGGGAACATGGTCTGTGATATATATATCTTCTCATTTCCAAAAATTATTTCTGCCTGTTGTTCAGGTTACAAATGTCAGATATTTTGAAAGAAATGGGCCTCCAGAGCAGTATGCTCTTACGTTTATCATGTTTTTTTTTTCATCGTACTTGACATAATTTAAGATCTTGAAAGCCTACTTACAAAGGTTAACTTCCTCATCCGTAATAAATGACCTCATTATCACACAGGTTTGTGCTGGGCACAGCACTGGATTTTTCAATGATGAAGAATGAGGCTACATTGTTATATGAATGCACTTTTGTGGACATGGTTATAATGGCAGCTAAACATCAATGCCCTGTTAAGCTCTTAAAGCAGATGCTTCTCCCACCAGGTGGAACTGCCCAGAAGCTGTTCCTAGGGCATAGTATGTTATACCTTTTATAACAAAAAACTTCTTTAACCAAATGCTGCTGAGACAGGTCACAGTTTTTTTAGGTACAGTTATTGCTGTAATAAAAGCACAAAAGTAGCAGGCCAACCATTCAAAGAGAATGATGTATAATGAGGGGCTCTGTGCAATCACATATCGTATTTAGCTTTCACTCTTTATGTAATTTGCACATATATAACAAAAGTATAAAGAGCTTCCTCTGCACCTCCCTTTAACTGTGACAAATGCAAAATGTCCACTCTAGTAGAATTTTTTTCTTATAGTAAAACTGGTGAACCACCCATTTCTTTAATGCAGGTGGAGCTCATTTTACATCTTTTTTAAAGTCGCTGTTTACTTTATCTAATTTATTTTCTCAGCTCACAATAACTTAAGAAGGAGAGACCCCAAATGTTAAAGTACACGCACACACACACACACACACACACACACACACACACACACACACATACACACACAAACACACTCATACCCACACTTATACACACACTCACACACACACTCTCGCTGTCGCACCAAAACAAATGGCAATACAAAATATTTTTTTCATATAGTACACTTTCAAATAAATTTGAGAGAATTGTCGGTAAAAGTGCTCTGCCTTTATAGAGTGAAATCTGAAGTGTTTTGTAAGAATGTAATTAACTCACATCACTGTCTTTGAGCTTCTTAGCTGTGGTGGTGCAACGGTAGCGTTGTCACCTCAGAGCAAGAGGTTCTCCCATTCGATTCTCGGCTGGAGCGCCTTTTGTGTGGAGTCTGCATGTCCTCCCTGTGATCGACTAGTGTTTGAAAGACATGCATAAATGGGTGTGCCTTTGTTGAAGGTTGGGTGTCGAGCTGGCACCTCGGCACTGTGAAAATCTACTGCCAATTATTAGCAGACCGGAGTTCAGCTGTGGCGACCTCTAACTGGGAAAAGCCAAAAGAAAAACAACAACAACATAGCCTAAATTTTCAAGGTGTGACCACAGACAGACACTTACAATTTGATCAGCATATAAAACAGGCAATAAAAAAGACTCAACAAAATTGGTATTCATATACAGGATTAAACAAGAATAATGAATGAATACAAAAAAATCAGCTCAGATGATATTTGAAGACAAATACTGGCAAAGAAATCCAAATAAAGAAATACAAAAAAAAAAAAAAAAGAAAACAAAGGAGGAAATTAGAAAAGAGGATTAGTAATAGAGAAGTTAAAAAACAGAAAGTGAAGTTATGGCTTATCTGCAAAGTGAAGGATTTAGTGTAGAAAATCCATCTCTGGTAATATCACAGCATAATGGAACAATGAGTCCCCAAATTAAGGAGAAACAGGTGGAACAGGTAGCACCTGGTCTCTTGCTACATGAAGATGCTCTGGAACCTTCAGTAGGAAACCAGTAAAAAGTTCAGTTGGAGTTGCACCGCAAAGGAAAGCGCAGGGAACATGGCAACTCTGACACAGTCCATAGTATGGAGTGATAGGCCAGTGAGTTCCCATATGAAAGAGTAATGGATGATGCAGGGTGCAGCTGGAGAGAATATGTCACAGGAAGACATTCAGGAACTTTATGTAGAATACCCACAGGAAATGGAGAACAAAGAATGCGCCCTCAGTTTAGAAGAAAATGATCTAAGGGAAGAGTTGCTCGATTTAATATGATCAATGAAAGAAACAGATTATAGAAAGTCAATAAAACTGAAAATGTTAGAAGTCTGATAAACCAAATGAACACAGTAATCAAGACAATTAACAGAAGTTCATTTGATATAACAGAATTAAATAGGATATATTACTATGAAGCAAAATTAATAACAGATAAATTCTTGCCATAAAAATTTACAGCAATAAGGGAAAAGAAATGAAGAAATGAAATGCCATCATGGAAGTATAGAACAGAGAAAACTGTAAAGCAATTAAGACAAGAAATGTCACTGTTAGAAGAGTACAGAATAGGGAACAGATCAACAAAAATGCTTAGGAAGATAGATGTGATAAAGACAACTAGCAGTATCACAACAGGATCTATTGTTCACAATAGCAAATAATAAAAGTACAGTTGTCTAAAATCTTACCATAACAGTAGATGTCCTTTTCTTCACTGTTATAGTATTCTTTTCATAAGAGATCTCCTGCCTAGGACAGCCCAACATCCAGCCAGTATACCAAAACCTTTGGAATTTGTAGGCGTCATACGTCACACTTATGCTCCCACACATAAGGTGTGGGGCAAAAAGGTTATGCACGAACATACATACCTTCAAATTGAAAATCCCCAGGAGGAACAGAATACCCGTAGGGGCCAGGAGGAACTTGTGCATCCAGGAGGAGAAAAATAAAAGAATCCCTGTCTAGGAAAGCAAGAAGAAGAGAGCAGAGCAGAAGGGGGAAGAGGGAGTGAGCAAATTCTGCAACAGTGAAGTGAAGGACATCTTCTGTTATGGTAAGATTTTACACAACTGTACTATGTCCTTCCATATCACTGTTGCTCAAGAGAAAACTTAGGAGGAGAAAGGCACAGTAGAGCCCTCTAAAAACCTTTGCAGGATAGTTCAAGCAATGCCAACTCTTGCAATGGAGACAACATCCAACTTGTAATGTTTAGTGAAGGTATGAACGGAAGTCCAAGTAGCAGCCTCAATATGGAATTGGAATGAACCTTTACATAGACAGAAAGACATTTACCATGAAAGGAGTAATAGAAAATAAATGGCCTTAGAGATCCAGGAAGAAATGGTTTGTTTAAAACTGCCAATCTGAAAGACCTGAGATGAAAAAAATAATAAAAAGTTGCTCAGATTTGGAAATGGCCTTAGTCTTAAACAAATAATATTTGAGCTGCCTATGCAAATCCAAGTTGTGATGGACATTCTCACTAGCAGACTGTGAAGAAGGAAAAAAAGGTGGGAAAATCAACAGACTGATTAAGAGACAACTCATTGACCACCTTGTGCATAAAAGAAGGATTAGTATGAAGAGACACTCTCTCCCTGTGAAAAACTAAGAAAGAAGGAACAGTCATAAGAGCCTGGAGTTCAGATACTCTCTTAGCTGAAGTAAGGGACAAAAGAAGAACAGTCTTCCAAGTACAATTTTGTGAAGAAGCTGAAGCTACAGACTCATGAGTCAATTTTTCAAGAACAAAATCGAAGTCCCAGGAAGGCAGAATAGGTTTCCTAGGAGGTCTGATATTAAGGATGCCTTTAAGAAACTGTTTGATATCAAACCTAGAGGCCAGAGGTGAGCTTTCACTGAAAAATATGCTAACCTAGAAAGTAGCAATTCACACAAATAAGAGAGAACCAAAGGGACCCCCATTCAAAAGGGGTCCTGATTATGAGAGAGTCACCAGAGAGAAAATCTCTTCTATTTGAACAAATAACATTTCCTTGTAGTGGGTTTTCTAGCTTCTTGCAGAACCCTAAGCTTGTAATCAGAAAAGAGGTAACTAAAAGGGATCAAAACTCTCTCACTCACAGTGTCAGTTGAAAAGAGGACAAGTGAAGATGGATAAGAAACCCATCGTCTTGTGTGAGGTGGTCCACCCAGTGAGGTAACTTGTGGGGACTGCCAATGGCTAAGTGAAGAAGAAATACTGCCTGGGACAAAAGGGAGTCACCAGCAAGATTTGGGGGGAGTCTTGCTTGATCTTGTGCAGGGCCTTTGGAATCAGTGGAAGAGGAAGGAAATTGTAGAGAAACATTATCTTCCAAGGAAAAGACAGGGCATCCACCTTCTAAGCCAGGGGTCTGGAACAGAAAATTGAAACTTGTCTGTCCAGTGGAGAGGCAAAAAGATCTACCTGTAGAATACCCCACTGATGGATAATGTCCAGAAACACATCTTTGTGAAGCATCCATTTCTGAGCCTGTGTGCTGGACCTGCTAAGACAGTCTGCCACTATATCTTGCTCTGAATGAATGTCAGCAGCCTGGAGAGACACATAATACTGGACACTTGGACAGCTAGATCACAGACCTGAAGAGCGAGTCTACAAAGAAGGTAGGACTGTGTCTCCTCTTGCTTTTTTATATACCACATCACTGTGGTATTGTTTGTGAAAACTTTGAGGGGTCCTGAAAGAAAAAGGGAATGAAAAGTTTGAAGAACTAACATGAGAACTCTCATCTCCTTGATGTTGATGTGCTCTGACCTCTGATGAGGAGGCTAGAGACTCTGGGCCTTGAGGGAACAGAAGGATGCTTCCAACCCCCTGTCTGAAGCATACCAAAAGAGTTCCTGAAATGGGACTGGAGGTTGGAAAGGGAGGTCTGGGTTGAGAGAAAGCTAAGGAATCCACCACTGAAGTTTGAGACTGAGACATGGAAGGAAGGGAACTAGGAAATCTAGTGGATGATGGTGTTGAAGCCACACTGACTTGATGAATCACTGTAGCTTTTTTTTCATATGGAGCCTGGCTAGAGGCAGCATAGACATGATGGAACTCATGAACCCTAGAATCCTAAGAAAATCCCTGGAAGTGACTGAAGCCAGAGGAGAAAGAGAACAAAAAAAAGATGATCAGACAGAGGGCCTTGGATGGAGGCAGGGATGCCAACATGGGAATGATCTTGATCCTGCAAATGAGAAAAAACATTATTGTGAAAAGGAAGCAGGACTTATTTCTAAAAGTTTATGGTAATCCCCAGGCTTTGTAACAGACAGACAGTAAACTGGAAGCGTTGAAGCAGAACCTTGGAGCACAAACCCTGACTGAGCAGGTTGTCTAGATAAGAAAAGATCTGATCCCCTCTCATCCTGCAGAAGGCAATGATAGAAGAGAGGCATTTAGTAAATACCCTTGTGGCAGTGCAGAGGTCAAAGGGCAAAGCAGAGAACTGAAAATGCAAGGAAGAAACATAGAAATGTGAAAACTTCCTGAAAAGGGGTTGAATGGTGATGTGTAGGTAAGTATCCTTGAGGTCCATAGAAAACAAGAATGCCTGGGGATGAAGAAGAGGGAACAGGTTTTGGATGGACAGCATCTGAAAGGAAGGGACCTTTAGAAAGGTACTGAGCAGAGAAAGGTCTTGAATGAGTCTCCAGGTACCTTCCTTCCTGGGAAATGGGAGCATTCTGGAATAAAACCTTTCCCTTCCTGAGTAGGAGGCACAACTTTAATGGTTCCCTGAGCCAGAAGCAGTTCTGGAAAAAAGGAAGCTGTTCTTGAGGAGGTTGAGGGATGCCCATACAAGGAGGAAAGGATTTCCACACTATGAAATATCTCTGGTGGATAATGGACAAAACCACAGAGTCTTTAAGATTCATAGGTTCATAAGATGTTACTGGGCTATTGTCCTGAGGGGCCTTACAAGCCTAGCCATTTAGACCGAATATAATACAAGATAAGAAATAATGTCTATGCCCAGATAAGAGATAATGTCTATGCCCAGATTTTTCTAGCAAGGATTACCCATATCCAGGAGAGAAGCAGAGACAATTCCCAGCAGAAATTTATGATTCCCCATCCAGTCAGCCAGGCTGCACTTAAACAGGTTCATAGAGGTAATCTGCTTGACATGAATTGGAAGCCTCTTACAGAGGAGTGGCAACCTCTGAGAGATGTATCTGTCTCTCTAGAAGGTCCTGT
Source organism: Protopterus annectens (assembly GCF_019279795.1). Classification (NCBI taxonomy): domain Eukaryota; kingdom Metazoa; phylum Chordata; order Ceratodontiformes; family Protopteridae; genus Protopterus; species Protopterus annectens. Next base: position 1,451,614,850 of record NC_056731.1, on the reverse strand, counting down.
TTATGTCACACGCTAGATTTACATCTCTGGAGTGGGTGGCTCTAGTCCCATTTGACTTACAGAAGTGCAGCATTAACATTAGATGTGGGTCAGAGAAGGCCCTGTAAGCCAGACATAGGTCAATTCTAAGTAGTCTATATGTTACAATTACAGTGACTTCAATGTGCCCATATAAGACATGTGCTGGAGACCCTGAATTTTCTTAGTTAGAAATCTCTGAGGTCTCTCGAGTTGCTGCAAATGTATGGAATGGTACATACCAAAGGGAGCATTATCCTCTATAACAGGCCTGATGAAGGTCGAGTGCAGGGGAGTTATTACCTCTTTTATTCTTGAAGTGATGCCTTTGCTAATCAGGTGAGCAACATAGAATGCCTTCCTCACCACAGTAGGCACATGGTGGTCAAAGTTGAGGTCACAGTCAACCTGTGTTGCCAAGTCTCTCACTACTGAATTGTTGCTTAGGGTATTATTGTTTATATTATAAGCAGAGATATTGCTTTTGCTGAAGGGAAGGATGATGCATTTTTTAGCATTTAGTTTAAATCCACGGCTTTCACACCAATCATTGGTCTGTGTAAGCCCTCTCTGAGCAATGGTGACATTGTTTGGGGATTCAATGACTGCACCTAATTTGCAGTTATCTGAAAACTTGGTTGTCCACAGTCCCTCTGTTTTGTCCTGAACTTCTAAGAATTATATGCCAAATAGTAGAGGGCCCAGCACAGACCCTTGTGGAAACCCACTGGAGACAGGTCTGCTGGTAGAGGTGAACTCTCCCACTTTGACTGAGTGTTATCAGTCTGTGAGCCAGTTAGAAACCCACCTAACAACATAGGGGTTGATATTTAACTGGGTAAGTTTGTCTATGGTGCCGAAATGTGGGATTGTATCAAAGGCCTTGGCCAAGTCAAGATAGGCTGTGGGCACAGCTTTGCCTTCGTCTATGGCTCTGGTCACTTTTTCAAAGAAATTCACTAGGTTTAATAGGCATGACCTGCCCTTAATAAAGCCACACTGGGATAGATCAAGGGTTTGGAGGTCACCGATATCCTTATTTATGAGTCCATGATGATTTGTTCCATTGCCTTACAGATGAGGCTGGTTAAACTTATGGGTTTATAGTTACCCAGGTTGGTTGCTGAGCCACCCTTGTGAAGGGGGGATAACAGTCACTGTTTTCCATTCAGTGGGGGCAAAGCCAGTACACAGGCTGTGGTTGAATAGGGTGCCTAATAGGGTAGCTAGCTCTTGTTTCAGAGCATTAAGAATACAGCTCAGAATGCCATCTGGTCCCACAGAGGCTGCATTCTTGACTCTGGAGAGTGCATTGATGACTTTCTCTTTGGAGATGCAGGGAGGAGGAGATGGTGAAGATATGGTTTATGGTATGATTGGGAGGATAAAGGAGTGAAATTTTCCACAAACCTGTCTGCTAGCAGGTTTGCAATTTCTGCAGGGTCAGTGTGTGTGATGCCATCTACAGTTAGTTCAGCACACATATGGGTTCTACCTTTTATGTTGCAGACATAGCTGAAGAAAGCCTTATGGTTATCCTTGGTTATGGTTGATACATTTTTCTCATAATTGCACTTTGAGGTTTTTATAAGTTGTCTTATTTGCTTGTTTAGGCCGAGGAGAGTGCTCTTCCAGTTCTGGGGTCTCACTTGTGGATTTTTAGACAGCAACTTATTTTGCTTATTGTACAATTCAGTAATACTAGAAGTCCATTTTTTTGAGGATCTAGCTTTTATCCTGTCAGGCACAGCTGTGTCTATATATTTGTGTGTTTACACAGGACATCAATGTAAGCCTCAGCATAGCTGTCAATGCCATGTGAAAACTGGAGCTTGGAATTGATTTATGCCATCCCTTAGGAGGGTATAGTTAGTTTTGGTATAGTTTTTTAACCTGACTTCTCCTATGATGGGTTCTGGTGTTACTGCCACTTCAAGAGTGACTGATGTATAGTCAGTTTTAACCAGTGCAGGCCCTACATTAAAGGTGTTGCAACGATCACTCATACTGGTGAGGACAAGGTCTATAATATTTGAGCCCCTTGTGGGATAATGCACTATTTGTTCCAAGACATTTGAGTTAACAAAGTCCAGGAAGTTTTGTGCGAGTGTGTTTGGGCTCATATATGTTTCCCAATCAATGGTAGGATAGCTGAAATCACCCATGACTAGAGTTTTAGGTTGCACTTGGATTGCCCCAAGGATATTTAAATAAGCTGTGTTGGCATCTTGGTTCATGGAAGGGGACCTCTACCTGACAATGATGTAAAGGAGGGTCTTGCCCATGGTAACTTGGACTTGGAGTACCTCCATAGAGTTATACTGTCTTACCAGTCTAGAGGTGTAAATATCTTTATTAAAGATAGGTACTTCACCTCCTTTGGTTTTCACACCTTCAATTTGCAGTCTGAAAGTGTGGAAGGCATTGTAGTCTTGCAAGGCCAGAGTACTTTCTGCGGCCTTAAACCAGATTTCTGTGACTGCACAGATGTCAACATCTTCTGAGGAGTGTAGTGCTTCCACAGAGTGCAGTTTCTGATTTAAACTCCTAGTGTTTAGCAGCATGACCCTTCATTTCTTTATTTAGGTATTTTTATGTCAGAAATGTTGTTGTGACTTTGCCTAAAAACGGCACTATGGAGGAGGCAAGTGCCTTAGCCAGCACCCGAAAGCCTAAAGGTGCCAGGTGAAGACCATCTCTGGCAAAGCAGCATAGCTTATCAACCATGTCATCCCAGGCTGACAGGAACTGGATCCCCTTAGAATGACTCCAGAAACTAAGTAAATTATTGAAGTCAATCATTTTTTGTTTATATTGTGGTATCATCCTAGGAGAGGGTAAAATGCTTCTCAAAGCTAGAGACATACCTGCCTCGGAAAATATTCTGAAAGCTCCATCACATCTCTCTTCATATAGTCCAAAGAGGTGAACTACGATGGAGTCATAACGGTACTAGTTGTTGATAGACTTGACTGCATGTGTGATCTGACGGATCCTGGCAACAGACAGACAGCTGACAGTAACCTTCTCTTTGTTCAACCTGGTAAGTAGGGTATCTGTGTGTCTCACTACTGCGTCACCTATAACTAAAACATTTGGATTAGATGTGCATTGCCTTAAGGGCTTAGTTGGTGAGACACTGGTTTGAGTGTTTTTATATGTACTGGGTGCTTTGGGTGTTGTGCTAGGTGTAGCATGTTTGTATTTTGGAGGTCTCTGCTGTTTAGGGAGGGTTTTGGAGAGTCCCTCTGTATATGATGGATTATGTGTTTGGTGCATATTATGAGCATGGGTAGTGGTGTGTGAGCTGACAACCTGCTCAGTGTTGCTGTTCTGGGCACGAGAGACCAATGTTTCTAGATTCTCAGTACAGTTGCATCCCTCGCAAATGGTACTTGAGTGATTTAGGAGTTAAGGACTGTCAGTGCACATGAGGCAGTTTCTAAACTGCCTCAGTAGACCCAGGTCAACCAGGCTGGCAGGAAAAACAGAGGGAAACTGGCAGTTCATAATGCACGGCTTGTTCCTAATGACTCAGCAGGGGAAGTAAAGAGGGGGGGGCTGGCTAATTGTTTTTTTTACAGGGACTAACCAATGAGGTGCACGGAAGGAGGTTTATACTTAAAAAGGATTTCTACAGGATCTGGTGTTATTTAAGTGGTATTAGGGCTGCTAATAGGCTCCCTGGGTAGCTAGATGCTGTTTAAGAATTTCTCTGCTGGATCACCTCTGCTTCCAATGGAAAAATTGTCTATTCGCGCTTTTGCATCTATAACCACCAGTGCTTAACTCCTCTGTGCAGCAGTGCACAATGGTGCACATAGGTCCACTGCATGCAAACAAGTACAAAGCAATTAAATGAAGAAACCCAGTAGCAAAGTTCAAAACTGAGCCCTGAACCAGTAACTTTCAATTGGATTAGTCTTATTGTACACTCCTGCCATGAAGCACAAGTGGGGCCACTACAAAATAAGATATCCTAGTTATAGTGCTCACTTCAGCAACCAGAACTGGATCCATCAAGTTTGAATCCAATCCAAACTACAGCCACAGAAGTGCAAACAGAGCTTACAGTAAATAAATAAAGCAGTACAGTTCTTAGAATAAAATGGAACATCCAGTAAATAAAACAGTACAGTTCTTAACGCAAAATAAATAATTAAATGAACAGCAGTCACAAAGTGCAAGAAAAACAGTTTAAAAATAAACTTATCATTTGTAGCTCTCTCAGATGCCTTGTACTGTACAGAACAGCAGAGGTCAGGTGCCTATCTCTCTGGAGCTTTTTTAAATCAGCACAGACCCGCACAAATGCGGGGTTTAAGTAACAATCAAGACTAAAGCAATTAAATGAAGAAACCCAATAGCAAAGTTCAAACTGAACCTTTAACCAATTAGGAAGAGACAGGGAAAGTCGAAGGGTAAAGGAACCTGACCTAGTGAGATGGGAAGCAAACTGCCAGATACAACCTGGTATGTCTTGAAAAGGAGGCTTCTGAGAAGTAGAAGTCTGAGTTGACTTGGCTGGGGTTACATGACTAGAACCCTTTTTACTCTTAGGTAGATGGCTGGACTGTCTGCAATCAAAGGCAGATTTTGATGGATGATTTTTCTGAAATGTAGGGATAGGAGAAACAAAAATATGTTTCAATTCTTGCAAGGCCTTGCCTTTATCATAGAGCGACTTAAAAGCTCAGCAGCAACAGAGCCAAAAAGGTTGTTAGTATAAAGAGAAAAATCCAGCAATTTAGCTTTCTTGTCATCAAGTAAAGGTTGAAGACAAAGCCAAGAGCAGCACTATAAAACAGAGCCAAATGCAGCAGCCCTGGAAGAAGCATCAGCTACTTCATTGCTACACTTAATAGAGTGAAGAGCCACTTGAGAGGAAGAACCCAATAAGGAAAGGGCCAAGGCCTTCCCTTCTGAATCAGTAAGGTCAGAAATTGCCTGAGAAAGAAGTGCTAAAACATACCTGGTCATGATTCTAATAGTTAATAGGCCTAAAAGCCAGGGTGGCAGCAGTATAGATCTTGTTGCCTTGACATTGTATGGCTCTGCTACCTTTATCTGAAGGAAGTAGTTTAGTAGAGGGCAAAAGTTTAGAGGATTTGTGAGAAGATACAGACACTACAGCAGGATCAACAGAAGGACGTTTGTACAAACAATTACAATCATCAGGCACTTTGTAAAATTGGTCAGGTTTCTGGGAGATGGAGGCTGAGAATCAGGGGCAACAGAGGCTGCTGAAAAGGTATCTAAGAGGGTGGCTAAGAATGGAAGAACAGCAGAGAGTGTGGGAGACTCCATCTGGAGGAGTTCATAATACCTCTTTTGAATATCAGAAACCTGAGAACAGTCCCACTTGAAATATTCCATCATGCAGGAAATCATGCCCTCAAGACAGAGTTCCTCTAGTGGAGAATCTGGACTAATAGAAATGTCTTCCTTAGACCCATAATCCAAAGGAGAATGAATTTGAGAAGTATATGCCAACAACTTCTCCTAAGAAACCAAATCCTCATCAAAGGAATCCTGCTCTCTGAGCCTCGTAAGATGAATATATGACCAGGGAGGAGGAGGTACAGACACTCCCTGATGTGACTTCAAGGCCACTGAGGCATTGAATAACCGCTGAGTAAAATCCTGCCATTCATGTAGGGGATCTTCAACAGCAGGGAAAATATGCTTGCTTTTTTTTTTTTTTTATTTCTTTGAGGTAAGCCTGCCCAAAAAACCTTAGAAGATTCAGACCATTGCTGACATTCAACCAATGTAATAGGAATCTCCTCCTGAACTAGAATCTGCAGTATTCTTATCCCCCTAGGTCCCACAGATATAATCAGCTGAGGTTCTCCCCTCAGCATCTGGAGCAGGCATTTTTAAAGTCTCTGAGGATGTGCAAAAAGTCACATCCATGCCAGCCTCTGATGGAGTCACGGCAGAGGAATCCAAAGCAACAACTGGACGATCATCCGGGCTTTCACAAACCTTGAGAGAGATGCCTGGCGAACAGCAGCCAAATCAGACCTGAGTTTTTTTTCTTTTTCTTAGCAGGCAGCTGACCTTCGGGACAAGAAGACTTTGCATCAACAATTTTAGATGTTGGTCCTCTAGGTAAATTGATAAGGAGAAGAGAAGAGTGCATACGGTCTTAGCGATAAACGCTTGGCAGATAGAACACTGCGTATGGTTGTGAGAAGCACCCAAGCAGAACAGACACTGTTTGTGACAGTTGTTAGGAAGAATCTATCTCCCACACTAACATTTTCCCTTCCTGGAAGAGATGTAAACACACCAAAAAAAATATGAGAGATAAGAAGAAATCTCAATGGGGCACTTATCTGAAACACAGCTCAGTAACCAGCAAAAAAGAAAGAGCATTCAGACCAACATTCAATGACGGCATTTGTCTGGCAGCAAAGAATTTCTGAGGTATGTATGTCTATGCATCATCTTTTTGCCCTATACCTTGTGTGGGGAGCATAAGTGTGACATACAACATATATTAATTCAAAAGGCTTTGGTATATTGGCTGGACATTTGCCTATCCTTGGCAGAAGATCCCTTATCTAAAGAATACTGCAACAGTGATTTGGAAGGACATCTAAAGATATCAGTACAGGAAAAAAACTAAATATAAAGGAAAAGTGCAAACTAAGCAATTCAGCTGTTTTATAGAGAATTGGGAAACAAAGCAAAAGGAATAGAAACACCACCAAAATAAGAAGAAATAAACATATTTTGGAGAAATATCTATGGAGACCCTGTGGAACATAACAAAGATGCTAAATGGGCAGAAGAAGTAAAAGAAGTAAGAAGTTCAAACATACAGGGCATGAAATAGCATGATGAAACAACAACCGGAAAAATTGAAACAAAATTAAGAAAATCTCCTAATTGGCAAACACCAGGCCCAGATAAAGTACATAACTTCTGGCTAAAAATATTAACATCTTAACATGAAGATTTTGCCCTGAGTAAGAACTAGTTATAAGCGCATCCCAAACAGACACCAACCTGATTAACAACAGGAAAAATGATACACCTCCTTAAGAGTGAACCTGCAAGCTATCCTGAAAACTATAGAACAATAACTTGCCTTTCAACAACATATAAACTATATATGGGAACTGATGTTGCCAGAGTTTATAGTCATTTAGAAGAAAACTCAATCATGGCAACAGAACAGAAGGGTAACAAAAGATAGTCATACTGAACAAAGGATCAGTTGTAAAATAAAGTCATAATGGAAAATTGTAAAAAGGGAAATAATCTAAGTATGGCACGGATAGATTACAAAAAAGCATTTCACAGCATCCCATATGCATGGATAAAGAAGTGCTTACAAATGTATAAGATACACCTATCATTGATCAATTACATTACAGTGACCATGAGACAGTGGCAAACCACTTTGTTGCTAAGCCACGATAAAGGACAAATGATTATCTCAGGGATAAAAATTCAAAGGGTGATATTCCAGAGTGACTCTTTGTTGCCACTGCTCTTTTTTTTCTTGCCCTTAACCCATTAAGCTGTCTACTTAACAGATTAGGTCATGGTTACAATTTGGCTCCCAGAAAAACAACAAAGTATAAAGACTTCTCATTTTCTCTTTGTAGATGATTTAAAACTGTATAGTTCATCAGACAAGGAGCTGAGAGCACAACTGCAAGTGGTCAAAACTTAATTAGAAGATATAAGAACACCATTTAGTCATGATAAATGTGCAAAATCAACATTTAAAGCAGGAAAGCTGCAGCACCAAGAAAATATCAGTCTGGGAGTGGAATGTGATATAAAAGAACTTGAGCAGGAGGCAGTGTATAAATATTTGAAAACTGAAGAAGGATCGACAATAAAACATGCACAGGTGCAAATAAAACCCAGTAAGGAATACTTTAGAAGACTAAAATCAATACCAAAAATAGCCCTGACATCTATGAACAAAGTTCACGCTATAAATCAATTTGCTCTTCCTGTTCTACCTTACAGTGATGTGGCTGACTGGTCCCAAACGTTATTGGATCATTTGGACAGGAAAAAGTACAGTTTTGTACCTACCATAAATGTAGATGTCCGATAGATATGCAACTGCAGTCATAACATATGGGTTGTCCTGCCTCAGGCAGCCCTCGGTCGGCCGGATTCCAAAGTCTGGGTCCGACGTCAGCTGATGTCGCATTTCTCTCCGACGTCAGAGCGGCAGGAGTACATAAGCATCAGCCGACGCCATCTTCTTCAGTGTTTCTTGCCCCAGATGCCAGGTGCCCTCCAAGGAAGGCTGTAATCAATTTGGAAGACAAAACAGGTTTCCAGACAAATAAATAAGCAATAAACAGATACACCATAACAGATATCCCCAGCTAGGATAACAGGGAGAGGAGTGGACCCAAGGAATAGAGGGGAAGGAGGGAGGGAAAACCCAACTGCAGTTGCATATCTAGCGGACATCTACATTTATGGTAGGTACAAAACTGTACTATGTCCTTCAAGAATGCAACTGCAGTCATAACATATGGGTTGAATACCATAGCTTAGCTGGGGGAGGTGGGAAGCACTAAGAAAAGGATGGAGTAGCTATCAATCCCTGCAGGACTGCCGAAGCAAAGCCTGCTCTGGATCTGGAATATAAAGGAAGGTTGTAGTGTTTGGAGAATGTATGCACGGAGCTCCATGTAGCAGCTTCTAGAATGTCTTTTGTAGGCACCCCTCTTAAGAATGCTGTAGAGGTGGCTGTAGCTCTGGTAGAGTGTGGTCTGTTATTGGCTGGTACACTCTTTCCATGGAAGGAATAACATAATCTGATGCAATGTCCAATCCATTTTGAGATAGTCTGTTTGGAAACTGCTTTTCCTTGTACTCCAGGGGCGTAAGCTACAAAAAGCTGATCAGACTTCCTATTGGCCTTGGTTCTGTCCAGGTAGTAGCAAAGTTGTTTGTGAATGTCCAAGGTATGCAACAGTCTTTCCCCTTTGTTCTCAGGATTGGGAAAGAAAGTAGGCAGGTGAATTGCTTGATTCAAAGAAACCCTGGATACCACTTTTGGCAGAAAGCTAGGGTTGGTTCGTAAGGAGACCCTGTCTCTATGAAAGGTAATGAAAGGTGGTATTGCCATTAGGGCCTGTAATTCCGAAACCCTTCTTGCTGAGGTAATTGCCAGCAGGAAAGCTGTCTTCCATGAGAGGAATTGTAAGTCCACAGAAGCTGCTGGCTCAAAGGGGGGTAGAGTCAGTTTTTCTAGGACAAAGTTGAGGTCCCAAGCTGGTACTGGGGCCTTTCTTGGTGGCTTGATATTCTTGATTCCTCTAAGAAATTGCCTTAACAAAGGATGTGAGAACACAGGTGGATCAGTGTTGTATCTAGCTGAAATAGCTGAAGCATGTATCTTTATAGAAGAATATGAGAGTCCTTTCTGTAGCATATTTGCCAAGTATTCCAGGATGAGTGGGATGTTCAATAATGATGCATCATGACCCTTGCTGGTATTCCAAATGCTGAATCTCTTCCATTTTGCAGAATAAACCTTTCTGGTGGATGGTCTGCGGGCTTCTGTTAATATCCGCTGAACTTCCTTGGAGAGAGATAGATTGAGATTATTCATGGAATCTCCCAAGCTGTTAGCTGGAGCGTCTGAATGTTGGGATGTACTGTCTTGAAGTTGTTTTGAGTCAAAAGATGGGGCCATTGGGGAAGGGCCCATTTTTTGTTGTGGCATATGCTCCGTAGTAGTGGATACCAGTGTTGTCTTGGCCAGTCTGGAGCTATTAGGATCCCTTTTGGCTTCTCTGCTTTGATCTTTAGTAGTACTGTGGTCATCAGTGGCAGAGGTGGGAATGCATAAATCTTTAGGAAGTTCCAGTTGAATGAGAGAGCATCTGTTTTCCATGCTTGCGGATGATATGCCCTTGAACAGAACTTTTGTAGCTGATGATTGAGGTGGGAGGCAAATAGGTCTACTTCTGGCCTGTCCCATGTCGAGGTGAGCCTTATGAAGATTTCTGTATGTAACCTCCATTCGTGGGGATCTAGAAAATTCCTGCTTAGGCTGTCCGCCAGCACATTGTCTTTGCCTGGATCAAACTGGGATTGCAACTGTATGTTTAAGCTCAGTGATTTTTCCCAAAGATTCATTGTCAGTCTGCAAAGGGGGTAAGAATGGGTGCCCCCCTGCTTGTTTATGTACCACATGACAGTGGTGTTATCTGTCCGTATTAGCAGGTGGCTTTGCTGAAGTTGTTGTCGAAAGGCCTCGATGGCATGCATGACTGCCAGCATTTCTTTTTGGTTGATATGCAGATGTGTTTCCTTTGGAGACCATTGCCCTTGAATACATCTGCCCTCCATGTGCACCCCCCATCCAAGGTCTGAGGCATCTGTGGTCATTGTTTGTGTTATTAGTGGTTTTTTGAATGACATTCCTGTGTTTGCCTGGCTTACCGAGGCCCACCATAGGAATTCCTTTTGTAGGCATGGAATAAGTGGTATGGTCGTCTCTAGGTTGTCGCTGTGTTGAGACCATAAACTTTTTAGGTACCATTGAAGCTTTTTCATGTGTAGTCTTGCTAATGGAACCAGGAGAATGCATGATGCCATGTAACCCAAGGCCTGTAGGAATCTCCTTGCAGTCATCTGGGTGAGTTTTGCCAAACCTTTGAAATAATGACTTAACTTCTTTTGCTTGTCTTCTGTCAGGTAAGCCATTTGAGAGGTTGTGTCTAGATTGGCTCCTAAGAAAGTAATTTGCTGGGATGGCTGCAGTCTTGACTTTTGGAAGTTGACTGTGTATCCCAGAGCTTGTAGCAATTGAATGACATAATCCAAGTTTTTTGTCAAAATCAGTTTGTCGTCCGCTTGTATGAGGCAGTCGTCCAGGTACGGGTAAATTTGGATCCCCTGGAGCCTGCAATGAGCAATTACTGAAGCCAGGCATTTTGTAAACACTCTGGGAGCATGTAGATAAGCCAAATGGCAATGCTGAGAATTGATAATGCTCTGGCCCTGCAAGAAATCTGAGGTATCTTCTGCAGCTGTATCTGATAGGGACATGCAGGTATGCCTCCTTGAGGTCCAGAGTAATCAGCCAAGACCTCTTGCCCAGCATGGGAAGGAGTTGCTGTAAGGTCAGCATTTTGAACTTTGGTACTATGAGAAAGGTGTTTAATGCGGACAAATCCAGTATTGGTCTCCATTGTGTTTCTTTTCTTGGAACAAGGAACAGTCTTGAGTAAAACCCCTGGCCTTGTTCTTGTTGTGGAACTTTTTCTATTGCATTGATCTGAGCTAGCAGAGAAATTTGCTTGAAAGCCTCTGCCCTCTGGTTTTGCGGTAGGTTTGGCATGCCTTGTTTCCTTGGTAAGGTATGAAAGTGGAACCTGTAGCCTTGGTCTATAATGTCCAAAATCCATTTGTCCTTTGTCAATCTGTGACAATTGTCAGAAAACAGAGATAATTTTCCGCCCAAGGGAGCTTCTGTTTGCTCTTTGGTTAGCGGAAGTAGAGGAAAGTCATTGGGATTGTCCCTGTAGGGCAAGAGAAGCCCCTGTGTCACTTCTTTGGTTTGCTGGTTGTCATTGTCGTCCCCTGTAGGAACCTCTGTAATGTCCTCTTCCTCGGCCACGCCTGCTTTTGCCCCTTTGAAATCTTTCAGTATTAGGAAAGGACCAGTTTTTTGAAGGCCAATTCCTGCTGAATCTGGGTGGCTGAACCTGGAGGAAATCTTTGACTGTCTGAACTGACTTGGCTTTTTCCTCAATGGTCTTTAATACATCTTTAGCATTAGCACCAAAAAGCTTGTTCTTTTCCAAGGGTGCATCAAGAAGTTTTGCCTTAACATGATCTGGTAGAGGTTGTTCTTTTAACCATGCATGTCTGTGAATGACCGCCCCTGTCATAGCTGCCCTACATGAAGCTTCCAATGCATCATATCCATACTGGAGGAAGTGATTGCTAACTTGCTGAGAGTTGTGTACAGCCTCCTGCAAAGACTTCTTATCTAAAGGATCAGGAGAGGCCAAAGTTTTCTGTAAATCATCTAACAGGAAATCCTGATATTGAAACATATGAAAGAGACAATCGAGAGCTCTCATAGATAAAGCAGTGGAGGTGTAAACCTTCTTCCCCCATCTCTGTAATGACCTAGCTTCCCTGTTGGAAGGCAAAGGAGTTTTGGAGGTGGTAGCTGAAACCCCTTTTGGCCCCTGTGAAATAGTTTCTAAATCAACAGCATGGGCCCTAAAGAAATGAGAATGTGTTTCAGGAACTCTATAGTATCTGTCCGGCTTGGCAGGAGCAGGAGGGAGAGTATCAGGGGTAACACTGGAGTCAGAGTATAAATCATCCAAAACATCAAGCACAGGAGGTATAGCTAAGGGCCTGTGCTGGGGCTTTTTAAGGAAGGTACGAAGGCGCTTTCTGGAATCAAAATATTCCTGGCCTTGCCACTTAAAATGTTCCCTCATGGAATGCAGGACTTCCCCAAAAGAAATATCCTCAGGAGGGGAGGCCGAGGGGATGGAGTCCTCTGCATCTGAGTCCTCGTAGGTCTGGAAAGGCTCTTCCTGGCCATTGGAGTGGCCAGAGGCCTCAGAATCTTCATCAGAAGGGAGAGGGTCAGTGGGCTCAACCCTGGGCCTCTTATCAGGAGGAGGCTGGGATCCTCTCTCAGGATGGGCCTGGGAACCTCTGATCATGGAGATTAAGTCTGCTGCCATAGTCATGATTTGTGTCTCAGGAGTAGGCTGAGGTAAGGCTTTTGCAGTAAGGTGCTTAGTCTTGCTGGCTGCCTTAGCACGTGTGTAGGCCTTGATAGACATGGACATGGGAGGCCTAGCAGCTCCACGTGCAGGAGTTACCTTATCCACAGCAATGATCTCGGGCATTTCCTCGGTTGCAGAATTCGGAGGAAAATCAATAACTGGCGTCGGTGTGGTCTCTGGTATCTAAGGTATCGGTAATGCAGTGTCTTCGGTTCGGAGCGGTGAAATAACCGCCTCCGAGGGAACTGGGGCACTCGCGGTAGGTTTTGGCGTGGTGTCGGTGGAAGACGCGGGCCGAGGATGGCGGTCCCGGTCTTTACGTTTTTTAGGAGTCTGCGTTGTCGGTAATTCCGACGGCATCTTGTAATCGTATTTTTCGCCGAAAAAGTCTTCAGTGAACTCCGCCCGGCGCCTGAGAGTGCGCTTATTGAAGCGAGCACAGGCGGCACAGGCCGAGACGTCGTGGTCTGGGCCAAGGCAAGGAAGGCAGTAAGAATGGAAATCCTTATGAGGTATTTGTTTACCACAAGACAAACAATTATTAACTTTTTCAGTAATTTCTGACATCGGCTGAGGCAAGAAAATGTCCCCAATGGGGTACTTAGCTTTTTTGATGACTTCGGATCGAAGAATACAGGAGCTGACCAACCGGCACTTGCGAACTGCTTCTGCTTCGGGCACCGCGCGGCAAGAAAGACTGAAGAAGATGGCGTTGGCTGATGCTTATGTACTCCTGCCGCTCTGACGTCGGAGAGAAATGCGACATCAGCCGATGTCGGACCCAGACTTTGGAATCCGGCCGACCGAGGGCTGCCTGAGGCAGGACAACCCATATGTTATGACTGCAGTTGCATTCTTGAAGGACATCGAGAAAAATGCTTCATGCTTATCAAATGATAAATAAAAATCAGTGTATACCAAGCTTATATAGTCCTTGTTCTGAAGGAGGTACGGGTGTTCTCAAAACTGACTACATGTAGAAGTCTGCAATCATAGGACTGCTTAAATATCTGCTGACCTCACCAGATCCAAAAAATAGTGAAAGTTTTAAAACATGAGGAGAACAAGTCTAATATGACATCCTTGGTTAGCTTAGCAGAAACATATCAATGTCAAGTGGGAATGGAAACCAAACCAGAAGTAGATAAAATTCAGGCAGCAGTTAAATGTGCCAAAAAACACACAAAAAAAAAAAAAAAACAAAAGAAAGAATATAAGGTGAAGCATCAGATGAGAAGGCAAAAAATGTGGAACACGCATAAGTATAGTTGCAAGTACAGAAAACTCCTGGAACAACCTCATGTTGACCAGGATCTGATCCAGAAACTGTTAAGGAGAGGTGAATTTAAACCAAAAGATGAATGGTTAATATCTGAGCTCCAGAACAGTGGACTACGTACACACACTGGTTTACAAAGTCCATTGAATGTGCGAGATAAGCAGACAAATGTAGGTTCTGTAAAACAGAACTGGAAACAGTTGCACATCTTGTTACTGGATGTGATACACTAATGGCAGAGGGCCTGTATACTGAAAGGTATAATAATGCAGGAAGATTACTGCACTGAGGGTTTTGCAAATGTTACAATACTGAAGTAGCTGAGAAGCATTGGAAACATTAGCCTCAAAGTATTATACAGAATGATGAAGTTTATATCACATGGAATCACCATTACCAACGGTTCAAAAAATAGATGCAAGAAAACCAGATAAAGTAGTCCATGAAAAGAAGACAAAAATAGCATTAATAATTGACAATACATCCAGTAATTACAGTGTCTTATGTACAGAGAGACACAAAGTCCTAAAATACCAAGATTTGCAGACAGAAATGAGAGCAATGTGGAAGATGGATACCCAGACAGTTCTGATAGTAGTTGGCGCACTGGGTCTCACAACATAGACTTTGTAGTCTTATTTAGATATGCTTCCAATACATGTAACTCCATATAAAATGCAGGAGGTGTCAACTCTGGGCACATTGCAGGTGCTGCTAAGAGCACTTTTGTCTACCATCAAAGACTGAAACAATATGAATTTCATGAACTTGAATCATACTTTGACTTAGGAATGGGGTCTATTCCTATCGTGGTATTAGAAACCTAAATGACTTAGAGAAATTAAATCAATCAGATCGTATCTAACAGACAGTGCAAGGAAACATATTGCCCTATCTAACCTATCTCCTCCCTATATTACTGTGCACTAGCCCCATTCTCACCAACTTACACTCCTGCACCACCTAAGTTTGTGTCTTTTGGCTTTTCCTGGTGAGGAGTCACCATAGCGGAACTCCGGTCCGCTAATGATTGGTATTTCATTTTTATGTGCCGAGTTACCAGCGCTGACACACAACCTTCAACAAAGGCACACCCATTCACGCATGTCTCCATGCAGAAGACGCTGTAGCTGAGAATCGAACCGGACAGTGTCCTACTGTGAGGCGACAATGCTACCGCAGCACCACCACCGTGGGTTCCTGCTACCCTGCTGCTAACACTAACCCTACTACTTAAATTAAAAAAAAAATTGTAATATTACCACAAAACAAGACAGTCTCAGACTTACACACAGGCAGCAACATATACATACATACACCACTTAAACTATTCCTTTGCTTAACCATTACGCTAAGCCAAAAACACACACAATCATGTATTCACACATAGACCAAATCTATCCCCTTCCCGAACATTTAATCTAACCATAAAAAGCGTTTGCATGCACACACACACACACACACACACACTTGCATCCCAATTACCTGTTATGACACAGCACACATATAAAAATGTCCATTCAACAAATCAGACATTCAAACAAGCAACCTTGTACTTCCACCTGTTGATTAATGGAACGCGTGACCAATCACACTGGACTTGTGTGTGTGTGTGTGTGTGTGTGTGTGTGTGTGTGTATATATATTTATATAGCTATATGTAATATATATATATATATATATATATATATATATATATATATAGCTATATGTAATATATATATATATATATATATATATATATATACACACACACACACACACACACACACACACACACACACACACACACATTCACTTTCTAATCTCAAAATACTGAAATTTCGAATTTCAGCATCTCGAGACTATAAAGTTGAAAAATCAAAAACCCGAAACATTAAAACCGCGAACTTTCAAAGCACGAAAGTCACACAAACAAAACACTACACCACACAAACACAAATACATCCACCTGGTGACATTACAAAAAAACAAACCAAAACCCACAAACACGACAAAACTAACACACACAAACAAGCTTACTAAAAGCAGGGGGGCAAGCCCCCCTGCACCCTCCATATGGGGGGGTGCACCCCCACACCCCCCCTACTTATATATACTAACTCCAAGATCGCACTAAATACACAAACACATAAAACTCACTACTTCACACACTCACACACTAAAATCCCTACCAAATACCCTTACAAAAACACCACTTACCTCAAACCCCAGCTAA
Source organism: Protopterus annectens (assembly GCF_019279795.1). NCBI lineage: Eukaryota > Metazoa > Chordata > Ceratodontiformes > Protopteridae > Protopterus > Protopterus annectens. The sequence continues at coordinate 1,451,598,577 of NC_056731.1, read as the reverse complement.
ATCCACAAACTGCGCCACATATTACGTAAGCATAACACATAATGGTAAATGCGACATTTACGCATTCACTATTATGCAGTTTCGTGTAACTGCACTTTCATCTTTATAGTCTCAAAATACTGAAATTCGACATTTCGGTATTTTGAGATTATAAAATTTATATACATATAATGACTGGGCAGCCGCGGTGGTGCAGCGGGTAGTGTTGCCACCTCACACCAAGAGGTTCTCCTGTTCAATTCTTGGCTGGGATGCCTTCTGTGCGGAGTCTGCATGTCTTCCCTGTGGTCACGTGGGTTTCCTTCGGGTGCTCCGATTTCCTCCTACATCCCAAAGACATACTGTAGGTGGATTGGACACTCCAAATTGGCCCTAGGTGTGAGTGTGTGCGTGTGTGTGCCTTCTGTGGAAGGCTGGGCACCAGGCTGGCACCTCGGCACCATAAAACTCCACTGCCAATCATGAGCGGACGGTTGATCTGCTGTGGCGACCCCTAACCAGGAAAAGCCAAAAGAAGAGGAAGATATACATATAATGACCATGTATCCGTCTATCATGGCAAAAATTAACAGATGTTTCCTTCATCAAAAACGGATTCAGAATTTGTTCTAAGAGAATTACATGAAATAAGCCCTAAAATTAAAAATGAAACAACATTATCAAATACAGTTTCTTTGATTATTGCATTCCACTGATACATAAAAGCACATGAATATTATTAAACACTGCTAGTCAGAACTGTTTGATTGCATTACTTTTCCCTTTACTTTCTCAGCTGTGTCCCAGGCTTTGTTATTCAATTTTTAGAGAATTTTGGGAGAGCAAAATACAGTTGTGTGTAAGTATATTCAGCATAACAGCATATTATGGAAATGGTTAATGTAAAAGCATATCAAAATAATTCAAAATTATCTCCCTATTAACAAAAACTTTCCTATTTTGAGTGAAGTATCCAATGTAGGATATGGTCAAACATTTCTAGTCTTAAAAAAATAAAATCCCTTGAACACCTGGTAAATAAACCTACTACAGGACACATCCTTCTTGACCTGACTCTTATTAATAGGGGTGCTTCTTTCACTGCTCTTCTGGTATCTCCATTCCCCTGTGAAGTCTGACCATAAGATTTTACCTTCTCCGTTAAACTCCCAAAAGCTCTGACAGCAATCCCCCTGCAATGAAATTTAAGGACTACTAATTTGCCATGCCAAACTCAACCTACAGTGTAACAAAATATCCAAATTAATTTATGATTGCACCTCCTCTGACCTTATTACAGCAGCAAGTTTCACTAAAGAATTCAACACCTATTTAGAAAAATCCATAGATCTAGCAGTCCATACCAGAATCAAATATCACAGAAAATTCAAAAACAAACCATGCTTGTGGTTCAGCAACTTATATAAACTATGCAACAAGAGAAATAAAAAAAAATTATGTACTTACCATAGTGTTCCATCTGTGTTGTTCATTTTCATTCTTCCTCAAGTGATGGGTTCGGATCCAAGACTCGGATCCATCTCAACCGCTTCTACCAGATCACTGGCTCCAAGAACTCTCGAGCTCCTCCCTTTACCCGTAATGGTCCACCAACCTAACACACCTCAGATCAAGTTTGCTGCTCCTAGATATAAAGGGACAAACTCTTATATAAATCAACAAAGGTAGAAAAGAAATTGGAAGCTGTAGCTCAAACAAGGAACACGGTTCCTGTACAACTGTTAGATCTTTCCAGAAGCAAAAGGAGGGGGGCAGGGTGCAGGAAGTTCAGGAAGAATGAAAATGGACATTACAAATGGAATGTTATGGTGAGTACATACATTTTTTATCTCATATTCTCCTTTTCATTCATTCCTCAACTGATGGGACAGAGTCCCCAGCTACTGTAACCTTCAGAGGCCCTCACAAAAGGACATTCTGGAGTAATGCAGAGCCAACGGCTGTTCTGTTCCTGGAAATTAAATCTAATTTATAATGAGCGATAAAAGTGTGAGAATTATTCCAAGTTGCAGCTGCACAAATGTCATCCAGAGAAGCTCTTGACCGAAAAGCTAAATAAAATGCCATAGGACTCATGAAATGAGTCCTAGAAGGCTTGGGCGAAGGCAGACCTTTTTTACTATAAACAAAGGAAATGCATTCAGTTAACCACTTAGCCAGTGTAACTTTGGAAACTGATTTGCTCAATCTGCTATTAGAAAATGAAACAAATAGCTGGTCAGCTTTCCTGAATTCTTTGGTTTTGTGAATATAGAAGTGAGGTTGCCTATGCACATCTAAAAGGTGGAGCTTGTACTTTCCTTTATTTGAAAAGTGGTAGATTAACGACCTGATTTATGTTGGACTCAGAAGCTACCTTAGGTCAAAAAGATGGATTTGTTTGAAAGGATACCCTGTCTTTGTGAAAAAAAAAATCAGATAAGGAGACTTGAAAGATAGAAACTGGAGTTTGGATACTTGTCTGGCTGATGTGATAGAGACCAGAAAAATAGCTTTCCAGGATAAAAAAATGTTAATTCTGCTTTGGCTGAAGATTTGAAAAGGGCTTGTGTCAAAGCCTGAAGCATGCAAGTTAAATCCCAAGAAGAAGTAGGATCCTAAACGGGGAAGTCTAAGTAAAAAGGTTCCCTTAAGAAAAGCTTTACAAAGTTTACAAAAGCTAAGGTAGAGTTATTTTTGCCCATGTGAAAATTAGAAATGGTAGCCAACTGAACTTTAATAGTTGAAAAAACAGCCCCTTCATTAAAAATTGAAGCTAAAAATTCAAGGATAGATGGCACAGGTGCTGGAAAAGGATCTAGATCCTTGCTAAAGGCACAGAAAACAAATCTTTTCCATTTACTTTTATAAACCTTTCTAGAAGAAGCTTTTTAAAAAGGTAAGAAATGATGGACCAAAATGGACAGCCTTGGCTGTCTAGCAATCAATGGAATTGGAGAAACTATGTGGTCAGTTTGAGGCCAGTTAAGTCTGATGAGTCATACCTGTCGGGTGAGACAGGAGATCTGGATAGGGATCCAGAATCCAGGGTAGATGCAGAAAGTGAGGCCAGAGGAAGGGGAACCAAATCTGATGAGGCCAGAAGGCTGCAATGAGGATAACTGTGTTCTTCAACCAGAATGCTTTCTGTAGAAATTTGGGGATGAGAGGTAACAGCATAAAGGAAACTGGCGGGCCAGTCGTGTACTAGAGCATCTCTTGGTGACTCCCCTGTTGGAAGGATCAGGGCAACAAATCTGCTTAACTTGTTCTTGAGGGGAGAAGTGAATTGACTGCAGCATGGCTGGCCCCATTAATGGAAAACCCTTTTTGCCACTATGACATTTTGAGACCACTCATGGGGCATTGGAATGGACCTGCAAAGTTTGTCTGCAATCATGTTGGATTTCACTTGGAATGTACACTGCTATTAGAAAGCGACCGGAAAAGTACATTTAAGGTTCATTCCAGAGACTGCCATCTAGGAATAGACTTTCCATACATGTCAGCACACCTCATTGGCCCTCTTAAGAGAAATCAAGTGGATGGGAAAGAAAAGTCACCCCAGGGATCACTCCAGTGGCTCTACTCAACAGAGGCACTAGGAACTAAGGTCAGGTGGCAATGCCGGGTAATTCTATGGGCTAGGCTTGCAAAGGCTCCAGGGCCATTAGCCTAGTGCACACCTAAGGAACCTATGAACTTATGAACAATGGTGAAGGAAGGGTACCAAAAAACAGTAGCCAAAGAGAAGCAGAAACAGTATTCAATTCAAAGATTATGGAAGGGAGGAAGAAAGCAGCAAAATATAAAACTGACTCACTGCTAAAAAGGCAATGAAAAACTGGAAAACACTACTAAAATGTTCAAGAGCAAAACGATCCACATTCAGCTAATGGCAGCAATGATCTGGAGATGCCAGGTTGGCTAAGCATTATAAGTAAGGAAGAGCTCAAGAGTTCTTCATTCAATGATTTGGTAGAAGCAGCTTAACCCATCAGTTGAGGAAAGAATGAAAAGGACAACATCAGATCTCATTCTAAAAGCCCTCTTGTCGTATGATACATCAAAAGATTGCATAAAGTTGAAAACATTTAGAGTCCACCAAAGGAGCCAATTACTCAGGGCTGGCCTCTGAAGCCAGATAATAAATGCTTATTTGCCATGTTAGGAAACTAAACTAAAAATACCCTACATTGATCAGAACTTAGCCAATAATGCCTCCCTGTTCTGATCCAATAAAATTTGCAGTTTCCTTGCAAATAAATTTAGTGCCAACTCTCAGCCCCTGAGACTTCTATTCAAAGCCCAAAAATATCCATATCCCTCATTCTTCCAATTATCTCTAAAGATCATTTGGCTACAAGTGCTAAATTCAAGACTAAAAATATTTCCTCTATGGGTCCTGGCAAAATACCTGGTTGCTTACTTTTAATAGTAAGTTAACATGCCCTTGCAAACACACTCCAAACTGCTTAACTTAGGTTTAGCGCTTACCTGGTATTGTCCCTTAATCGACTGGTGCACTTGCAGTGATGATTCCACTCCATAAGGGTGGCCTGATAACGACTAGTGACTATTGGCAATGTCAGCTATACAAGCTCATCTCATGAAGCTATAATAACTGACAAATATAAACTGTGATAAACAAGAAAATCTTGTTAGACACAACCCTCATATGTTTAGTTTTGTGAAGGTTAGATCCTGTCTTATTAATCAAGTAAATGTCTTCAAAAAGAAAGTTACTGAGGCTGGTAGATAATGGCTATGAAGTGCACACATCATACCTGACCTAGCCAAGGCATTCAACACCATTCTACTTTCTCACATCATAAGAAAAGCTAAATGCTTTAAATCAAACCATATGTGGTTAGATGAATATCAAACTGAAAGACAGAACTCCTGTACAATGCAAAGGCTGCAGGTGCTTCATCAGAAAGTATGACAGTGACTAGCAGTGTCCCCTCAGGGCTCAGTACTAGGACCTCTCCTCTTTGGCATTAATTCTCAGATATCCAGGCACAGCACCAAGAAGGCTAAGCAAACTGTGTGTGTGTGTGTGTGTGTAGGGGGGGTGTTAAGTCATTATGACACCCAAAACCACTCTCCCTAGAAAACTCTTGGTGTACTAAAATGGGCGTAAACTAAATGTTAAAAAAGCAAAGTATTACTTCTTTGATAGGCAACCCCATCCTTCAACATACTGCATACAGTACAAATACATCACTACAAAATGAAAATGTAGTCAGGAGACCTTGGTACTTTTAGGTTGATAAGTTCCATTTCTTCTGACAACATTTCGTCAGAAAATCTTTTTATTTGAAGTTATTTATTGCCACAAGGCATATCATCAAGGTCTAAAGAGGTAATTACACCCTTATGCCCAGCACTAATAAGGCCAGTAATGAGTAAAATGCCTTATGGGATGCATATGTGCAAACAAATCAACAATTAGGAAGGAACCAAAGGTTCCTAAATTTCTCTAGGGGCTTATCTTTCTCTCTTGCGGGCTCAACACCTATACATTTTGCCCCTGCTTGCCCCAGTATCTCCTAGCTTGCTCTGTAAACTTTCCCTCACATCTTCATTTTCTCTCCTTGCTCTTTCGTCGTCCTGCTCTCTCTGTTTCACTGTCCTTGGACCAGCACACTATTTCCAAATTTGATTGTTTTTGTCATTTCACTGAGTGGAGTTAATTTTTACAGGTGATTTGCCCTCGATTATTATTTTGCCTTGGTCCTGCTCGCTATTTTACTGTCTCCATCTACCCTTAAACAAATACCTCCTCTTTCTTTCATTCATTCTATTCATCCTTATTCCAGCATGACAGTAGGGACTCCAGAGCCTGTTAGCCTATAAGGTTAACAGTGTTCTTTTTATGAATTACATTACACCTGTTACTGTTGTCTGCTTTACACATGTAATGAACTTTGCAGCTTTATCTTGTTGAAAGCACTGGCACTCTGAACTGACTGACCTGTGAACTGGCTTTGGAGATTTTATTAACTTAATTGTACAGTTTCTAACCTGCAAAACATGTATACCTGTGAACTTTGGGAAAAGCCGCCGATTGATTAATTTATGCTGTGAAATGAAGTGGTACTTATAGGCTCATAGGTACATAAAAGGTTACTACTAGGTTAATGACCCTACAGCCCTTATAAGCCATGAATAGTCAAGTATTTATCCTGAGTTACGCTTCAATTATAGGTGGTTAGGTGAGTGAATTTCACAGAGGTAAGCTGGCTAAGGTAGATAATAATGACTTCCTCTGTCCAGGAGGGACATGAGCCAATTCCCAGGAGTGATTTTGCAGTCACCCACCCATTGATCTAGGTTGCATCTGAAGAGGGTTAGCAGTGGCTCTTGTACTCTACATGAACTGGAAGTTTGTTTCGAAAAGGGCAGTCTCTCGGGTGATGTATCTATCTCTCCCAGCATGACCTATTCATGTCACAGGCTACGCAGATCCCTTGAAAGCCGCGGACCCTTGTGCAGTTTGATTTATGAATGTATAGCATTTCTATCAGGGCTGGTTCTGAGACTACCCTGTAAGCCAGTGCATAGGTCACCTTTGCAACCTGTAAGAGACAGGATACCATGACAGGGCTTTCAGTCTTTGGCATAAGAACTGTTTTGTGAAATCTGTAATTTTCTGGTGAGAAACCTCCTGTGGTCTCTCCAACTGTTGCAGGTGTCTGTGAGTGTATATGCAAAAGGGAGCAGTGTACTCACTATTGGTTTAATGAGGGCTGAGTATAATGGAATTATAAACATCCTTAGATGTGGATGCAATGCCTTTACTTTGCGGATAAGATGTGCCACATACAAGGATCTCCTTACTACTGTGGATATGTGCTGGTCCAAGTTCAGGTTGCTATCAATCTGAGTACCCAGACTCACGCAATCACTGGGTCTACAGTTAGGGTGCTGTCTATAATGTAATTTAGCAGGATGTCATCTCTTCCAAAAGGAATAATAATGCATCCTTTTGCATTTAGCTTTTAATCCATGGCTTTGGCAATTCAGTCATTTGCCTGCATTAACCCTGTTGTCTACAAAATATTAATATCACTGGGGACTCTGTAGATTAGTCTCCCCTATTAGCAATTATTAGCGAACTTGGTCAGCCACAGGTCATCCAAGTTTGCTTTCTGACCGTTGAGAAATAAATTCCAAACAATAAAGGGCCCAGCACAGAACCCTGTGGTACAATTACTTAGTGATTGCCTTTGTTAGAGGTAAAGTTACCAGCATTTACAGTATGTGTCCTGTTGGTGAGCTAGTTGACCACCCATCTGGCAATGTAGGGGTTAATTCCCCAATTGAGAGAGTTTCATGGCAATACCCGGGAGTGGGGGATTGTGACAAATGCCTTGGCTAGGTCAAGATAGTTGGTATGCACTGTCTTTCCCTCGCCTAGGGCCATGGCCACTTTCTCAAGAAGTCAGTCATGTTTAACAGGCATGATTTACCTTAACAAATCAGAACAGGGTTGGTCCAGAGTAAGTGAGATTACTACCTACAGCTCCTTATTAATAAGGTCTATAACATCTCTTTCCATGGCCTTGCAGATGAGTCAAGCTTGCGCTCGGGCCTATAATTCCCAGTGTTGTTTGGATGGTCCCCCTTTGTGTAGAGGGATTACGGCTTTACTGTCCTCCGCTTTCACAGGTACATAGCCAGTTCACAGGTTGTAGTTAAAGTTTTAAGTTGTTTAAAAGGCAACCTGAGATGTTGTCTAATCCCATCGATGCCATATTTTGGCCTTTTAGATAGTGTGCCAAGATGACCTGCCCTCTTAAGATAATAGGCTGAGGAATGGTGGCAGTTATACTTCGGGGGATGACTGGAGAGGACAGGTAATTCTTCTCCAAATCTGTCAGCTAGTGGGTTGACTGTTACCTCTGGTTATGGAGGTGGGTGGTGCCATCTACAACCAGTTCAACGCATAGCTGGGTATTGCCTTTTAGATTTTGGATGCAGTTAAAGAATGCTTTGTGACTATCCTTAGCTAAAGAGACTATTTTTGCTTCATAATTAGCCTTGGAGGACTTGACAAGCTCTCTAATTTGTTTATTTAAGCTAGATAGGGACTTTTTCCTCTGCTAAGCCAGTTCACTCTTGTTCTTCAATATTAGTTTCTTTCTCTCTTGCTGTATAGCCTGTTTATTCTAGGGGACTACCAGGGTGGCTTTCATTTTTTTAGGCAAGATCTGGCTTTAATCCAGCCCGGCACAGCTGATTCTGTACCTCTGCATAGAAATCCATGGTATCTGCATTCTAGGGGATTTGAAACTTCAAACCATCACTTAGTAGGAAGTAATTTGAGTTTGAAAAATTTTAAGCATTTTCAGCTTGATGGGGTATCTGGTCTTATAATTACAAAATGAACGAGACTGATTTATGGACTGATCTTACTAGGGACCCATGTTAGTGAGTACTTTGTGCAGGAGCATTTGAGCCTCTTGTGGGTGTGTGTTGACTAGCTGTTCCTGAACATCTGCATTGACAGAGTCCAAGAACCTCTGAGCCAGCATGTTTGGCGGTTGTGTATGTTTCTCTTATTTGAGGGTAGGTTAATTAAAACTCACCTTATAAGTAAGGTGTGGGCTGTATGGCAAGTGCGATTTTAGTAAGTCCAGGTATGCTGCATCCTCTTTATGGAGGGGACCTATAGCTAGCTATGCTGTGATAGGGTCTTTGCTTATAGTTAATTGGACATGAAGTAGCTCAAGAAATTCATACTGTTTTACTCAGTCTCAAGGTGTATTTATCCCTTAATGAAGATGGATACACTCTCCTCCTTTGGTTCTTTCATGCTCAGTTTGTGATCTGAACATAAGGGAAGACATTGCAGCCCTGCATAGTCAGGATGCTTTCTCCATGCCCTTGAACCATGTCTTGGTGACTGCACAGACATCATTCCAGGGAGTGCAGTTTCTTGTTTAGACTCCAACATTAAGCAGCAGTATCTCGGAAGTTTATCTAGAGAGGATTTTGATTTGATCTGGCCAACTGATTGATTGGTTTGCCACTACCTCATAATGCAATGCTAATTTGAAATGCTAGTTGAGCTACTTACCTTTAATGCTGTAACACTCCAACCTTATCTTGCTAAGAAGCTTGGATTAGGGTAATGTCTGGAAGCTGTTCTTATTTGAGATTTATGCCGAGGAATGTTTTTATAATAGTTGTTGGCAGTTGGCACTACAGTCACTACTCCTGAGTGATGACTGGCTTTCCAATTACTAAATCACTGCGGCATCATGATTCCTGAGGATGTAAGTGTTGCAGCACCACATGGGCTCAGGGACTGCTAATCTTCCCCACACAGTTTTGAAGCACCATTTTCCAAATTCCCTTTGGTGTGTCTCATTCATTCTATTTAAAAATAGATATCCCAAGCCTAAAGCTTCAGCTTCTTATACTTCCCATATTATGCCACCATCATGGATTGATGGTGCAAGCAATATTTAAGCAATTACAATGGTTCCTGAACTGCCTAAATGTTTGCAGTCTATTCTCTTTAAAAGTACTTAATTATAGCAACTGCAAAAAGAAAAATCTGTGGTATCCTCAAAGTCTCAGCAAAACCCAGTATGCAACCTATACTGGGTCAAAACAAACTATTTTATTATTTTGTAGTACATATTTTAAAGTTCGATTTTTATTAGTGAACTAGGTGCATAACATATTTCAAGGAGTGAACTTCACATTCTCCACACTGCAAAGTTTCTGCTTGGTTTAATTATATCAACTGCTATCATTACCCTTCTATGCTTTTATCTTCTTCTTCTTCTTCTCTCGACTGCTCCTTAGGGTCACTACAGTGGGATCATCTGTTTCCATTTCTTCCTGTCCTCTGCATCTTGCTCTGTCACACCAACCACCTGCATGTCCTCTCTCACCACATCCACAAACCTTATCTTAAGCCTCTCCTCTTTTCCTGTTACCTGGCAGCTTCATCCTTAGCATCTTTTTCCCAATATACTCTGCATCTCTCCTCAGCACATGTCCAAACCAACGTAACCTTGCCTCTCTAGCTTTGTCTCCAAACCTTCCAACCTGGCTGCCCTCTAATATACTCTATTCCTAATCCTGTCCACCCTCTACACACCCAGTGCAAATCTTAACATCTTTAACTCTGCAAGCACGCCCAGCTCTGACTCCTGCCTTTTTGTCAATACCACCGCCTCCAACCCATATAACATAGCTGGTCTCACTACCCCTCTTGTAGACCTTCCTTTCACTGTTACTGGCACTCTTCTTTCACAAATCACTCCTGACACTCTTCTCCACCCTCTCCATCCTGCCTGTACTCTCTTCTTCACCTCTCTTCCACACTCACCATTGTCTGAACTGTTCATCCCAAGTATTTAAACTCATCCTTTTCCACCTCTACTCCCCTGCAGCCTCACCATTCCTCTATCCTCCCTCTCATTCACACACACACACACATATTCTGTCTTAGTATAATGTGTTTAATTTAGGTGCAGCAACTACTTAGTACTTACTCAGAAGAGACATTAGAACTAAAAACCCAGAAGTGACTGTTTACTTAGGCAAGTATTTAGCTGAGAATGCAAGCTACAGCAGAAATCATATTTAATTATGATACTGCGGCCCTTTAATCTGCATTTAACTAACAATATCATTTTTAGACTTCATTATTTTGATCCTGTTATGTAGTGCTTGTTAATTAGACTACTGGGATTGGTATACTAAGGTAATTATTTTGTTTAGCTCTATTTCCTGTGGTAGTTGTACATATTTTTAAGATGACTCTTTCCTATTGCTGTTTCTAGAGAGGTTGCTTGTACTAACTGTGTGGATTACACTGCACTCAGTAGGAACATGTTCCCTCCCTTTCTATCACAGATCACCAACTTATTCTTGTGTCTCCATATCTAAATGGCACCCAGCTGCCATTCTATTTTGTAGTGCAAGGCATATCGTCTTACTAAGACTCTCTACACAAAGATTCCAGTAGTAATGCTAAAAGAACCCCAGTTGCCTGGTGCTGTTTCTGTACATTTTAGGCAACAGTATAATATGTGCTGGTTCTCCACTACAGTCCTTTATTTATATCTTTAATTTCTGTTACCACTGTATCCCTACAGTTTCAGCCCTCTGTCATCTTCCCTGCTCTCTGTCTTCGTATCCTCTCATGCACATAGCAATGCTTCTCAGAAAAAAAGCTTGGACCACAGTGGCCACCATTTAATTTATAAGAGGCAGTTATTAAAGTCTGTTATGCTGTATTTTGTTTCACATTGCTCTTTCTTCTTCCTACTCTCTCTTTCTGTTTCACTGACCCTGGGCCAGCACACTATCTTCACTGACTGTTTTTTTCATTTCATTGAATAGAGCTAGCCCAACTATGCTGCTTTGCTGTTCTGCACATAGCTTTGTTTTGTTCTCCACTCTATCCCCATTCCCACCCATTCCATTATAATTTCCTTTATAGCTATACAAGCCACACCCCTAACTTTTCTTAGCTAATCGAAAACACACAACACATTCATTTAATCACCTAACCTTTTGAACCAAAAATGTTATAAGCCTCTGTTGAGTATACCTCACTGTCATTACACTCCATACTCTACCTTCCATCATACCATTCTATTTTCACAAAATCTCTTTACCTCCCATGCTGTTTGTCAGACCATCTACCTTGCCTGCTCTCTCCATCTACACTTTTTTGTTGAATCATATCAACATGAAATAGTTTCTTTCCTCAATTTGTTTTTCACAACCTGTTCCTCTATACTGCTAATAAAAAGCTATTCTGTTGGTTGTACCACTTGCTCCTTACTCCTAAGGCAGCAGATATATTGGTCCTCACCACTCTGTCTCAGGCAGAAGTTACATTGCTCCTCACTACTCTCACCACATCAGCCTTAGCAGCTTTTCATCTTCTACCCTTCTTGTTCCATTCTGCCTAGATGGTAGACTGGCTGAACATCTCCACCTCTCCCATTAGAAAAGGAGGCAGTTTGGCTGCACCTCATTGTTCTCTTCCTTAAACATACATAGATCTCAGGCTGTTCTTCTACTCTTCCCATCAGTGTAGGTCATATCTCGCAACTGTCCCAATTACTAATTTTACCGAGTTTTGGAGTCCAAATAATGGGGTGCCAATGATTCCTGAGTGGCACCCCTTCATTTCCTATTTTTTTCCCTTTATTTCTTATTTTTTCACTTTTTTTAAATTTTCCACGCTTTGAGTTGGACGATGTCAGCTCATCAGGGCTACCAGCCTGTTGGAATCAAGCTCACTGCACATGTATTTCTGGGTTGTTCAATTGCAAGCTGGAAGGATTTATTTTATGGTGAAAACACTTTTGCAAGCTGGAAAGATTGAAACGGTCGAACGGTATGGATTTATTTTATTTAGAAAGCTCTCAACAGCAAGGCATGGATTTATGTAGAAGGCTCTGTGGAACGGAAATCAATTATTTTATTTCAAAAGCTGGGCAGTAGGGATTTATCACCAACAGCAAGGAATGATGGAACAGAAAGGATCTATCACTCAACTGCAAGGAATGGTATCTGGCTGGTGGAATGAACGAATTATCGCTGCTTTGGGAGACGTAAGGAAATGGCCGAAAGGAAGGGTGTGTGTGTGTGTGTGTGTGTGTGTGTGTGTGTGTGTGTGTGTGTGTGTGTGTGTGCGCAAGGCAAGCGTGTGGTGTGTGTGTGTGCGTAGTGTGTGTGTGTGTGTGTGTGTGTGTGTAAAATGAATGTACATATATATGTGTGTGTGTGTCTGGTATAAAGAGAATGAAGAAACATCTCGTAATATAGCATGGCAAAGTTACATAAATGGACTACTTTCCATCTAGCCAAACTCAACTGCTAGTGCATTCATAAAGAAGGTCTGAGACAAGCTGTGCAGGGCAGCAGAACCACTGGCCTTAGGTAAGAGGACACTGCCAACTAAATTGTGGTAAGTCATGAAGATAAGCAGTGTGACACAATCCATATTTGCTGTTTTCAAATTAATATTCTACAGTAAATGTTATCATAACATTACAAATTAGAATATAAAATGAATTGTTGCAGGATATGTATTATTGGCATTGCATTTTTTCAGTTCCATACAGAAGGTAGAAAGCAAGATTTTGGCAGTGCTGGAATGCTGTTTGCTTTAACTGTTAACTCTTAAGTATAAAGATATTGTGAGTGTTTTAAAATATTTTGAGACTTGTTTATATTCATTTATGTAGCAGACTTTGTATGTGTTAATGGCAGGCAGGTGACAAGGTGTTGTGTTTGCCAGAGTACTGCATGATTTTCCAACTGCTTTCACAGCAGTGATAGTAAACAATACAAATTAAAAAATGAAGTTAAGTACACTACTGAGTTTTGTCTTTGTGTCAGGATACAACAACATTTCAAGACCATTGCTTTACTGTCTGTTTCGCTAGATAAGCGTGCTCCATTTACTCATACTGGTTCCTGAATATTTATGTATAACTCCAGTTCAGCAGTTTTTGTGTTTGTGTGTGTGTGTGTGTGTGTGTGTGTGTGTGTGTGTGTGTGTGTGTGTGTGTGTGTGTGTGTGTGTGTGTGTGTGTGCGTGTGTGTAAAAGCGTGTGTGTGTGTGCGGTGTGTGTGCAGGTGTGTGTGTGTGTGTGTGTGTGTGTGTGTGTGTGTGTGTGTGTGTGTGTGTGTGTAAGAAGACTTTATGATGGAAATGTTCTGAAATGGGCAGTTTTGTCATTGTTTCATGCATTTTGTTTCATTGCCTACTGGAAAAATGTTCAAACAATAAATTTAAAATGCGCTCTAAGTCTAAAAAGCGTGCTGTGTTATACAAGGAATCTAATTTAATAAAGTCAGGAAGGTGTATCGAAGAACACATGTATGTTTCTTGTTTTGTGTGCAAGGGGTCTATGATTTGAAAACAGCCCAAAGGCAATCTTTATCCTCCACTGGCCAGATGCATTTTCTTTGGATGTGGTGTGGGTTTCAATACTGTTTCTAGTTAATGTGAGTTTCAAGGGCAGAGAAGTTTTAATGCTAAGTCTATTTTCATTGTGAGACAGTATTGCATTGTTAACATATCTATTAGTGCTTGTGCATTGTGCTACAAAATGTAAAAATAAAATCCAAATAATCATTGTAGAAGTAAAGCAGTATGCACATTAGTGTTTATGGTAAATGGGGCGAAATAGCCAGGTAATGGGACATTGAAATGGCTGCAGGGGACTCTAAATATATTTTGGTTCTGTTCTTCAGTTTGCATTTGAAAGTTGGTATCCCACAATTCCACTGGAGTGGGCAGGGTTACGTAATTATGTACGCAAATTTTATGTTAATCAGTGTACAGATTTGTATCTATTTTTCATGGCCCTTGTCCAGATTTCTGATGTTTCCAGGCTGAGAGGTATGGTGTAGGTATCAGACAGGCTGATGGATCACATAGTGAGGCAGGACCTAGGTAGTAAATAGGCTTTGACTCACCTCTCACATCGGGTCAGCCAAGGTAGCAGATAGGCTGTGCCTTACTACTCTGTCCTAACAGCATAGTGCCAGCCTAGATGTCAGATAGGCTGTGCTATACTGCTCCTTTTCTCTCTGTTTAGCTTAGGTTGCAGTTTGGCTCCATTTTCATAACTAGGTGGCAGACAGGCTGCTCCTTTGAACTATTCCCTTCAAACTAGGTGTATATTGATTGCTTATTTCTATTCACTAACTGGAAGGTTCACCAGAGTAAAATCCACTGTTTTATTGATTGCACACAATAAAAAAACGATAGCAAATCCAGAATTCATTAACTGTATCACCACGTTTTCATCATCACAAAAACTTCTTCAGATGAGCATACCAACTTCTGAAAACCCTTTATATACAGAAAATCCACAATTAACCAATTAACAAGCTGTTAGACTTTTAAAAACACAGTGCAAAACTATATACACAAAACAATGAAACAGAATAAGTACAGAAGCACGCGGAAAAAGCATTTGTTGTTGGTCAAGCTAGGAATCTTGTAAAAAAACATACATTATTTTACAGTTTGTAAAAACTTTGTAAACAAAAATAAATATTTAAAAAATATTTAAAAAATATAAAAACCTTTGTAAAGTTCCACATATAAAACACTGTTGTGTAGTCATACAAAATGTTAAACAGCACCATCTGCTGGTCGGGGTCACATATTTTAAAGTTTAGCTGACCTAAGCTTTAAGACTGGTTTAATGAAACCATCTCTATTCAAAACCAGGATACCTAGTAGCTAATTTAAAATTTATGAAACTGGATACAGGGTGGGGTTGTGATTTAATGCACAAAATCACATATGACGGTAAGATGATGGACATTTTGGGTGATGTCAACCAGTATATGAGGGTTTCTCTCTGAACAAATAAATATTGCTTACAGAAGAATAGAAGTATGTTTAAATGATTTGTCTCATTGAAGGGCTTATAGACAATGATACTTTACAATTTTTTGCATGTCAAGAAACCTAGGATTCCATCAATTTTGGCATCCCCAAGGTCCACAAGAATATAGGTAACCCTCCCTTGAGGCCTGCTGTAAATAGTCTCTGCTGAAGGTTCCATAACAGCCCCTTAGCTAAATTTGTAGGCCAAAGGAAGAACCTCCTCGCTACTAAAGGTGAATCTTAAATAATGTGAATGGTTAAGATTCACCGCTATCATTATTAAAACTTAACCTTTATTGCAGATAAAGCTTTATAATACTTAAAAAGATCAGCGGACGTCCCTCTCAAATCGTTTGAGAGGGACATCTGCTTAAGCTTTTTAATTATTATATAGCTTTTATCTACAATAAAGGTTACGTTTTTAATACCCATTGGTGGTGAATCTTAACCCATTTCCTTAGATAAATTTGTGGATTCTAAGCTTAAAAAATTGTCCATGGGGGTTAAATGTACTCAAAGACTCATGGGACCTTTTGAAAAAAACTGCATTTGGGCTCCTTATTGTGACAACCTTACTTTTATCATGGTTGATGTGGATAGGATTTATTTTATTTCTGCACAATACCCCACACTCTGGGTTTAGAATGGTTAGAATAGGTTTTAAGTGATATTAATGACATAAGTTATGAAATCCATTTTAGAAACATACGTTTAATCTTAATGGATGTGTGATTTTAAAGAATAATTTTATATATTTTTTGAGGGCTTAGTATTTTAAACAACTAAGAGTAGTAGTTGCCTATAAATGGGGCCCATTGTGCCCCCACATACTTAACTTTATACTTTCTTACTGAGAAAAGAAATTTGTGTTCAGTTGTGATTTCAGGTGTTGTTGGAATTTTTATGTTCGTTTTTGATGGCATTTGTTTATTTTGGGTAGAACCTGAGAGTAGGTTTTTAGATTTCTTTAACTATTTGTCTAGCACCACAGATTTTTTTTTTTAAGATTTACATATGAAATCAATAATTCTGACAAGATAAGATACTTGGATCTCACTGTCAGTAAGGCTGAAGGGAATTTCAAAACTAGAGTTTATAGAAAAGCAACATTTTCAAACTCTTACCTATATTATGTAAAAAAGTGCACACCCACATCACCAGAAGAAAGGGTAGTAAAGGGTCAGTTTGTTTGAATATCCAGAATGACCTTAGATGACAATGATTTTATTATTGAAATTGCTTACCTTATGGATTTGTTCAAAGCTAAGGGCTACCCAGCAAAGCTTCTAGCAGAAGTATATAATGAAATTTTAGAAGCAAGAAAATCTAGGTATGCCCCCTACTTTTCAGGAGTACAATCAGGACCTTGAAAATATTTAAACATCGGAGAGGCTCTCTTCAGGGGTGATAAATGGGTACAAATACAGTGCTTTTGGTTATTACTTATGACGCTGGATGCTGGGTTGGCCAGAAACATTATAGAAAGAGAATGGAACAGCTTTGGTAGTACATCAGACCTGCAGTATATATTTGTCAAGCTTTTAAGTGTATTTCCGGAAGGGGAAGCTGTATTAAAATATTTTGGAGAATGGTACCCTAGGACAGGTGTTTACCTTTTCTAATAAAAGGAGCACATACAAGTGTGGTTGTTGTGCCCAATGCCCTATATGTCTAAGTTGGAGAGATGGTTCATCTGAAAAGTAGAGACAGACTTATTAAGACAAATGGTTTTGCTAATTACAATACTAATGGTATTATTTATTTAGCCTTGTGTGACAAATGTGAAGCATTCTATATAGATAAAAATGAGAGAAAATTAAAGTCAAGAATATATGAACACAGGTACGGTATAAAAAACATGAACAGTAACAATTCTCTGTATAAACATACTCTGAACTGTGCAGGAGCTGATTTTCATTTTTATGTAATAGAAATATTGCCCATTGATCCTAGGGTTGCCCTTGGGAAACACACCTAGAATACAGGGAACTGTACTGGCAACCAGTTCTTGAAGCTACTAGGTATGCTGGTTTGAATGAGATGGTTTCATTGAAACCAGTCTTAAAGCTTAGGTCAGCTAAACTTTAAATTATGTGACAGTCCAGCAGATGGTGCTGTTTAACATTTTGTATGACTTACACAACAGTGACCTGCGGTGGTGGTGCTGTGGTAGCGTTGTCCCTCACAGTAAGACGGTGTCTGGTTGGATTCTCAGCTAGATCGTCTTCTGCATGGAGACATGCGTGAATGGGCATACCTTCGCTGAAGGTTGTGCATCAGGCCTGGGTCGCAAGCCGGGTATGTAAAAATCAACCGCTAATCATTAGCCGGACGGAGTTCATTGTGGCGACCCTCTAACCGAAAAGCCGAAAGACACAAACGTGACCTACACAACAGTGTTTACATGTGGTTTTACAGGGCTTTTATATTTTTAAATAATTATTTTTTCTTTAAAAGTTTTTATAAACTGTAAATAATATATGTTTTTTTACAAGATTCCTGCTTGACCAACAAATGATTTTCCATGCACTTCTGTACTTATTGTGTTTCATTGTTTTGTGTATATAGTTTTTTTGCACTGTGTTTTTAAAAGTATAACAGTTTGTTAATTGATTAATTGGGGATGTTTCTGTATATAAAGGGTTTTTAGAAGTTGGTATGCTCATCTGAAGAAGTTTTTGTGATGAAAACGTGGCGATTCAGTTAATGCGCTCTGGATTTGCTTTACGCTTTTTTAACATTGTGTGCTATCAATAAAACAGTAGATTTTACTCTCAGGAACCTTTCAGTGCCTTATTTCTGGTTATCAGTTTACTTTTGGCACTTTTTCCACTTTCTTTGTTTACTTATTTCTATTCAGTCCCTCCTTCATCTAAGCTGGCAGCTACACTTCTCCTTTCAATACTCTGCTTTCAGCTTAGCAAACTAATAGGCTGCTTCCCTTGCCTACCCAAACAACCTAGCTAACAATCTGCTTCCTCTTGTGTTCCTCCCTTTACATTTGTGTTTTTTAAGATATACACACTTCCTCCAATTTTGTCACTTCCAACTCATACTGCCTCCCTTCAATTCAACTCCCCTATCCTTTTGCAATTTAGTGCTACACACACATCCTTCTTATTTATTCTAGTAAGCAATAATGCCCACTTTCAGACTTTGTCCTTTTTCATTCTCTTTTTCATTCTGTTTAATAGCTGGCCTCTTTCTTTCAGATAGCCTCCTTTCACTTTCAATACCCACACCATACATACTCACTCATGTTCAGACAAGTATTCAGCTTGCTAATATATATTATTTTGGTACAAGTACTCCTCCATCTCCACAAGTACAATATACTGTTAACTTGTATTTTTAGAAATCAGTACCTTGTTGAAAACTGTATGCTTTAACATTTCCCTTGATTCCCAGCTTTACAAAATTTTAGTTTCTATCCCACCCCTACCTTCGATACTTGTATACTTACTCTTAAACTCTAGTAATATTCACCATAACGCAAAATCACAATTCCATCATCTCCTCTAGTTGCTAAAACCTAATCCTTCTTCCTTCACCCTTCCCAGATCTACCACTTCCTCTGCAGGCAGAAAGAAAAGACTTAAAATTGCATGCATTATCATTGTTAACAGTAATAATAAATGGCCTCTCTTAAAGTCTGACCTCCTGTGAACATCCCATATTTTAGCCCTGGTTGAGACCTGGCTAAAAGATGATTTATTTTCCTCCATGTTAAGGTAATTCCGTCTATATCATACTCCATGTTAACAGACCATGCCCTAGAATAGGCAGACACATTATGCTATTAATTAAACAAGAGCTCATATTTAACCATTACTAACACCAAAATGCCAACCAGGCCAATGACAGGACTTCAAACTGGATTGCTGGACAACCTAATATTGGAAAAACACCCACAACCACCTCACAAATGTTAGCATTCATATCCTCCCACTTCTTCCATCATTGTAATTAAAATACTTTCCTAGAAATCTTCCCTTCCAGCTGCCATATATATAAAATACTATTAATCTTAGAGACCTTAATTTTAATGCAGCAGGCTCTCATGGAAACGTTTAAACAAAGTGCTCCTTCAACTAAACTTGGAAACATCAAGGATCCCACTAGGCCTAACCTATGGTCAGGAAACCATTCTACCTTGGACCTCATCTTTACAAATTTAGCCAATCTGTGTTCCACTATTAAAAATCTTCCAAATTCTTTAAGTGACCACTGCCCTGTACTCACCTCCTGCTTATTTAAATCAACTCAAAACCCAAACCACAAATTGTTACTGGTTGCTCTTTCCCACAAGAAAAAAAAATACACACTTTGCTAACAGTTAAATAACATTAACTGGTCACCCTCTATAGCAATCACTAATGCAACAACAACACTAACTTTCTCTTTCATTAATACTCTTTCATCTATCCAAGATTTTCACTTGCACACACAGAAGGCGTTGTTGGAATTTAATGCCCATGGTAGTTTATATCTGATACTTCAGGCAAATGCATGAAACAGAAGGATGATGCCCCTCAGCTTTGTGGTAGAAATAAAACCACACTGACAATCTTTGAACCACAACAGCTTCTATCATCGTGAAAACAAACCAGTAATGCAACCAACTCCATTAAAACCCTATGTTTAAGAAATAAACAAACAGCTGCCTCTAAATAACCCTAACTCCCTTTCTGGAAAGAGATAAAAGTGCTCTAACTGGTCGTCAAGTCACTGGTTCCACCAAATCCCCTATAACCTCCCCACACCAGAACTCTTTCAGCACCACACAGCTGAGGAATACAAATCATTCGTCATTTCAGTTCAATCCAGTATTACCATCTCCTTCCTTCCTTCCCCTCCAAATAATCTTCCTCCAGTGCTAGCCCTTTGCCACCTGTA
This sequence comes from Protopterus annectens, assembly GCF_019279795.1. Taxonomy (NCBI): domain Eukaryota; kingdom Metazoa; phylum Chordata; order Ceratodontiformes; family Protopteridae; genus Protopterus; species Protopterus annectens. The sequence goes on along the minus strand of NC_056731.1, from coordinate 1,451,578,305 downwards.
ATTGCACCCTCTAGCAGACTATGCAACACTCTTTCACTTAGAAATATCAGTAAAGGAACCTGAAACCCAGGACAGCAATACTGATTCTATTATTAAATGCTCAGCTTCTCTGTCCCTTTTCTCCCTATTTACAGTCCCTGCTATGAATAAACAACAATACAGCATTTTAAATATTTTAAATTGACCTTTCTCCACTAGACCAGTACCTGTATTGTAGGTGGAAAGTGAGTGCAGGTTTCACTAAAAAACTTTTATCCCACCACATGGAAAACTTGATGCAAGTGTCCAATTCACTGATGTCATCGAGTTGCCAATGAATACAGGTAGTTTTCTGGCTAGTTCTCCTCCCAAACTGACATCACCATGGCTGTCCTAAAACCCACTCCATGCTGTAATGTCACAGCCCTGGTTCTTCCCCTACCCATACAGAAAGTGAAAAGGCTAGAAACTGGTGAAGCAGTACATGAGTCAAGTTCTCTGCTGTGAGCTGTCAATCACAGCAGGTAACAGCTCAAATTCACCCTTAGCACTTTGACAAAGCAGTAGATAGGTGTGAATGGGGACATTTGGAAGATGAGTAGAAGTAGTACAATTCAGGCTCTCACAAGAGACGTAAATTTGTTAGCCCTAAAAAGAAGCATCAGTAAAAAAGCACTTTGAAAGTCTGTTCTGTGTCATTTAGAATTGTTTGTGTTTCTTTTAAGTAGTCACATTTGAACAGAATGAAATGTTACTTTTAAAAACTAACTGATGAAAGACAACAGTATGCATGTAAAATCAATGCAGTGACACCATAGGCACTGGAACCTCAAAGATTTGTGTGTGGTGCAGCACCCCTCACACTTTTACAGCTGCAGATTTGACTCTTCACCTGAGGCAAGTATATTTTATCCCCAAAGAGGACCTTGTGTGTGGTATGCACTCACACCAACGCTGGGATGTAAATACATTCCACACTCGCGCATGGAATTTAAGCTGCAGTCCATCAAGAGAGAAGGAATGCACAAAAAGTGTGGTCATTCCTCCTGTTGAGAAAAGAAGGTAAGTGTGTGTGTGTCTGTGTGTTATTTAATATCGTTCATTTCCATCTGCGAGAGAAAGTGTGTGTGTGTGTGTGTGTGTGTGTGTGTGTGTGTGTGTGTGTGTGTGTGTGTGTGTGTGTGTGTGTGTGTGTGTGTGTGTATGTGTGTGTGTGTGTGTGTGTGTGTGTGTGTGTGTGTGTGTGTGTGTGTGTGTGTGTGTGTAGGTGTGTGTGTGTCAGCCTCTGGTCAAAACAGAAAGAGCTATACTTTTTACAGAGATTCTCTTGTTCAGGAGCTATACTGGTGATTGGTCCAATCTGGTACTTCCTACCTGTTCCAGCCAAGAACACCCCTGCCACCCCCTTCCTACTCAAAGTTTATAGTTCTTCACCATAAGTACCAGGCCGCACTTTTGTAAACAACATTACAGAATACTTCAGCAACAGTGACTGCATCAGTCAATGCTGCACACGATCAGACAAATGCTGGCCTTTTGTTTAATCTACTGCTGAATTACCTACAAGTATATCACATCAGACTATTATTACTGATGCTTATTTAACCTTCGTACTAAACACAGATGGTCATACTGTTTAAAATGTATCATATTTTTGTATATATAAAATTCTTTTGCATTGATCCAGTTTTGTAATATTTATCATTGTCTTTTCAATGCCTGGTATTCTTAATGTCCATGTGTGTTTTATATTGCAATGTTGATATATATATGTATGATATATATATATATATATATATATATATATATATATATATACTGTCTAATATGGTTATCATTTATGCATGTTGGTATTATTATACAAATGTTTATATGGAGCTTTTAAGCTCCTCGGTGATCTCACCTGAAAATGGGCCCCAACCCAGGTGGATATCCTGGTTCTTCAAAGAATACATATAGTCATACATACAAACATATATACATTACATAGCACAAATAAGCACCACTGTTTACTGAAAAATCATCTACTTTAAAATCTTAAACAAAAGAATATGACAAAATATTTCTGCATACCCTAAAACCATCCACTTTCAAAATCTAAAACATAAGACATCAACATCAACAGAACAGTTGGAGGACAGTATATTTCTGCATAGGGATACAGCTGCTATGGAAAAGACTACCCATCCACATAAAACAAAGTTCATCCCTGTCTATTTTCAAGTAACTTAGATTCTATGGGTAGGAAACAGAAAATTCTGGCCCAGAACTGCCCAGCTCCTAAATGCTTCTCATCTGTCCATACATGGATCCCCTCAAATTTATCTGGCGGAAGTGATCCCAAGCGTTGTGGCCTCATTAGGTGCTATATATATTTATCCACCATGGATCATTAAGGTCAGTCTATAAACAAAATTATTTACATCATTTATATTTTTTTAATATGTCACAAATTATATACTCATGGTTTATGGCGAACCAAGGTATAGCTGGACAACTTGCACTGCTTTAGGGATTTGTATGATGTATTTATTTGTGTCTTTTAATTTTATAACTTGGATTAACTTATAAATACTTCCTTTCTAAGGATTTTCCTTTAGGCGAATACAGTTAAATTGATTAATTATTGTATTAAATAATTGGTACTTGTAACAAGCTATTTGCCATTGTGGGTGTTGTATTTAGTCTGTATCAGAGGAAGTATGGTATTAGTGGATGAAAACATGGAGATAAAAGTAATGGTATTTAATGTTTCTTTATTTTTATTGGTTTGCTTAATAAATTTGGTTTGTTTGAATCCTCAATGGTTTCCTGTTTGATCTGGCACAGCACCCTTCTTTGTACTATTTTGTTTATCTCAGCCTTTCGAATTGAGAGCATTGGTGCTGTTGTTTGTTCCTCCTGTTTTATTCCATTCTATAAACCAAATTGATTGGTTATATTTGAGCACAAAAGGGAAAATTACTTTAGTTTAAAATGACCTTGTAAGGCAGACAGTGTAGTACTCTACTTAAGAACCAATAAACCTATAGGAAATCAACACATATTTCCATAAGATATGCCAACAGTTAATATCCATCAGCATGACAGAAATTATGCTCCATGTTAACGCATGTGAGGAATTCTTGTTGTGGCACAACCTTTTATAGGGTAAACTTGACTTAAATTTGAGATATTACATGCCACTAAAGTCTTGGGCCCATATAGATTGATTATGGTAATTTCTAGTTCATTAAGAATCTATTTTATACAGTGAAGGTAGCACTATGTGACCCAGCCTCATTTACTAGAATGGGTCATAATGGGAGTGACTAAACCTTTTTTCTTTTCTTCAAGTGATATAGTAATTGTTTCAAGTGGTATAAGAAAGGATTTCCATACCACCTTTCAGGGTTCCCAATAAGGCCATTCAACACATTATCAGACAAAGAACACATGTTCTCAACATAGATGGGAACACCATCATCATGCTCTGTGATATTTAATATCAGCAACAAACATTCCACCTTCTGTTCTTCCATATGAAGTCTCTAATTAACCTTGAAAGCATAATAATCTCTTTTCTTCTTCCCTATCTTGTTAAGCATATTCGTAATTATTAATATTACAAATGAACCCTCCTATATTCTACCTATCGCATGCCAGCAAACAAGCTTAAAGAGTCACTTCCTGTCTTGAAGCCTGCAAGGCTCTTCCCTCTAGCTGTGTTCAAAGTGGAAAAGAAAAACATTTGTCACATCCCTGTTCTCATTTCCTTTGATTGGTCAAAATAGTAATAAAGCTTCCCTTGTGCTTCCACTCTGCTTTTGCCACACACTTGACTGCTGTCACAAAATTTAATCCACACCTTTATAAACCCCCTACCCATTCATGATTCACCTTGATCATGCTGTATTAACTCATTTCCTCAAGTGCAGCTCTTTGAGTGAGAACTTTAAGGCCCAGTGGTGTGTGGCTTGAGCTTTAAAAAATGAAGTTATCACCCTTTACAGTCTCTAAGAAATACTCATTGACAGAGGTCAAATATCAATGCAATTGTGTTTGCCATCATGTATGTTTCAAGATAAATATTCTGATACCTTGTATGTAGCATGGTTTTGGTTTTATTAATGCAAATACGGACAAGCAGTATTTGACATCTAGAGGTGCAGTAGGAGGTAACTGCAGAAAACACCTGGGGAGCACTTGCTGTAATGCTGCCACCCCAAAGGGCAACTGGCTAAGCTTAAAATATCCTCCAAGTGGAACTCTATGTTGACGTGAATAAATATTTTTTTAAAAATTGCCTTTTAGATCACTGGTGCCACTCCTCACCCTCCACCACCACCACCCCCAGCCTTCAACAGTTTCTGGCACCTCTGAGTGACATGAGCTTTAAGAAGAAAGAGGCCTGCATGATATAATTTTACAGGCAAGCACTGTATTGTGGGATACCTAGAAGCAGACTAAACAATCAGGATCACTTCAAGATTCCTGACCCCAGGTGATCACACTATAATTTCAGAATTTATGTATAAAAATATTTAAAAACCTGTAAATAGTCCCAGAATGGTGTTAAAATGTAGGGAAACACTCAAGTCAAGTGATGAAATAAACATGCTTGAGTCTGTGGGTGTGGTTCCTCCTTTTAAAACACTGCAAAGCACTCCTCTCTCAAATTATCATCACTGCACTCTACATTCCTTAAGAAAGCAGCTGGCAAAATTGCCAAAGCACTGACCTACATCTTCAGTCATTCCCTTACTACAGTGAATAGATCCTGCCTGCCTTTAAAACATTGCAAATTCATAATCCCTCTACTAAATGTTCCCCACCCACATTGCACAAAGACTCTAGGCCATAGATGATGGCGAACCTATGACACGCTGCGGTATATAGGTGACATGTCGTCCAACATTTTGGGTGAGACATGCTGGGTGTTCACCAACAATCTCGAATTACCAAAGAAAATGCTTTTTGCATTCAGCTGTTTGTGTGAAAATGCATGGAATTATTTGTAAGCCAGTGAGCCAGTTCAACAACCCTGCTGCAGAGGTAAGGAAGTTAAAACAACCTCAAAGACTATTTTGGTATTCCCTTGTCTCGATAGTCTTTGCAAAGGGCAGTGCTGATACTGTTTCTCCTCTATGGTATTAAACTTCTGCAAAGGATAAGTAATCTGCATTTCTAAGAGAGTGTGCTGCTTTACATTCCTCTCAACTGTCCTTCTTAAGCCCTTGTAAACTGCAACCTTTGCACTTAATAATGACAATAATTAGATTTATAGATCTCTATTTTACTTCAGAAAAATGTATATTAATTCATATCTATTTTTTTCTGCCAGTGTCTCACAGCTAGCTGTGTGGCCTAGTAGTTTAAAACTGTCCATGTCTGTTATTTCTAGATTTGTACCTAAGCTTCTAGTTGATATTTATCCCCTGATGTATTGAGAGCTATGCTACTGTATTTTTATTTATTTTTTGTTTGGGTGGCAACATACCAGCTTCGAGTCAAGTTAGGCATTTTCTGAATTTTAGACACACCAAGCCCAAAAGGTCACTCACCGCTTTAGTCTATATATTAAATCTTCATCTTGATTGCAACAATATTTGAAAAACTCCTATACAAACAGTTACCTTCAAATACATAAAACAGTTACAACTTAGTAGTCTGGCAAAGCAGCATGGGTACAGAGATGGCTTTAGCAACCACTGCAGCCCTATTAACAGTCACTTTAACTAGATACTATAAACACCCAATGAGTGTTATATCATTGCTGGTATTTTTGCCAAAACATAAAGGCTTTCGAAATTGAACCATCTCTGTTTCTAAATTATGTTTATGCAAGCTATTGTAAAGCTTTTTCTCTCATGTTAGTGTACACCTACCTATATTTCAGTGATTCTCATCTGATATCATGTAAAATGCATTTTATGCATATGGTCAAAACTGGTTTTTAGTGTGGAGCAATTCTCCTTGGGCCTCTACTGAAAATGGTTTTATCCCAGACTTGAATTTCCTTATAAAAAATCATCCCCTCATTGCCAATTTACAAAAAAAAAAACACACGATAATAATAGCTTTGGCTAAAACACTGTGTAAAATGGTTCCAAAGCTATTTAGAAAAAAGAAGTTATATTCACCATAACATTCCATGTTTGTAGTCCATCTCGCCTTCATGATATGGGTTTGTGCCGCATCCTCGGCTCTGACCTCACGCCTATTACAAAGCTCAAAGTCTCTTAGTTGGCACGCGGGCTAGGTAGGTATCCCACAGTGCACTGCAAGTACAATCCCCAGATTCTGCTTTGCTGCTAAACTATAGAAAGACAGAACTAAGGTTATCCAGAAAGAACAACAATAATGAAATGTCTCTACCCTACAAAGGTAATGCTATCCCTGTCTCCCCAGATCCTTCAAGGACAGGGTCCAGTTGGTGGGTTCTATAAGAACAAGGGTGAGATGGACTATAAACATGGAACCCTATGGTGAGTACATAACTTCTTTATGTTCCCAGAAGTCCCATCTCACCTTCATTCTTAAGCATATGGGACAGAGTGAACCCTAGCACCTTATTATTGGGTGGCTCCACGGAAAATACCCTGAGTACCGTGGGAACCAAAGGGAGGCCTCTAGCCCTTGAGGTCAGGTCCAGTTCTGTAATGAGTAATAAAGGTATGAGGGGTAAACCCAGGTTGCTGCTGCACAACATACTGTCAATTGAAACTCTGGCTTTGGGAAGGCAGCAGGATGTAGACTGGGATAATGTAGAATGAGCCTTTAATCTTGAATGGTGAAGAAGTTTTTCCATTGGAGGAGTAAGTAAAGGAAATACAGCTCAAAAATCCCAATTAGATAGTACGTCACTTTAGAGATCGCAGACCTAGTTCTAGAATCATAAAAGGATACAAACAATTTGTCTGACTTCTGAGTCTTTAGTCCTGTGAAGGTTACTACTGTAACTGCCTGCAATATCCAGTTGATAAAATGTATTCTGGGTTGCATTGGAATGATTACAGAAACACAGGTAATTCTATGGTTTGTCTAAATTAGTGTGAGAGCAAACTTTTAGGATAATGGAAGGATTTGTATGTGAATGAAACTGTCTTTTGTAGGAAAAAATCAGTGAGGCTTAATAGACAAAGTGCTTGTAACTGACACTCGTCTAGTTTGATGTATGGTTACTAGAAGCAAGCACCTCCAAGACAAAAATATCAATAGTATGAATGAACGTGGTTCAAAAGGTGGTGTTAGTTTTGACAAACAAAGTTTAGATCCCAGGGAGATACCGTTCCAGAAAGGAAGTCTCAGCAGCAGCACCCTTAAGGAAGATTTTACACAGTCTGGGGATACTGTGTTAGATTCATGCTGGACTCAAATGAAAAATTACAGATATCGCTTTTCAATTGACCCTAATTAGGCAGCAGCAGATCCCTGATGGAAAAAGTTCAGACAAAAATCCTAAAACCATAGGATGGATGCAGTGTGTTGATCACATTCCTTTCTTCGCCTCAGATAGAAAACCTTCTCCATTTGAGCATTTATACTTCCTAGTGGGAAGGCCATGCAAAGACGTTGAGGATGTGGGTCACATAGGTGAAACCTGAAGCCTGACTAGGATGGAATTAAGCAGCCATGCTGTCAAGTTGAGGCTGTGCAAGCAGAGAGATGAAGGGAGCCTGACATAAAAGCCAAGAGGTCTGCATCAGGTCCAGATTCCATGGATCATCTAGTAGATGAGGTCCAAGAAAGGGGAACCAACGCACAGCCAGTAAGGAGTGATGAGAATCATTTGCTTCCAATAGCTTTGTTGCTTTCTGAATAACATTGGATATGAGAGAGAGGGAGGGAAAGCATAAAGGAGTCCCAGGGGCCACTCAGAACAAGTGTTTCTCGTGGTTTCGGTGGGGGGATAAGAGAGAAGCAGCTGCTGCATTTGAGTTGATCGACTGGCAAAGAGATTGCAGCAGTGTTGTCCACATTTGCAGAAAATCTGTTCCGCTATTTCCTGATTCAGACCACTCGAGGCAACAAGATCGTCCTGCTGAGCTTGTTGGCTATCACACTGGTTATCCCTGATGTGCTGCTTGCCACTAAAAAGCTGCTGGGGAAGAAATTGCCCACTTCCAAACATGAAGGGGTAAGGTGATCCTGCCCTCATGTTGTCTGATTGATTGCTACCATCCCTAGAGGAAGAAAGTCATGAAGTGCTTGGTAAACGTTAGAAGCACTGCCTCATCTCTAGAACATTGATATGCAGGTGAGCCTTGTGATTCTACAGCTACCTGACAGTCCTGCCTAGATAATGCCCCCTCTATCTCATTGTGAGGCATCCATGGTCACAGTAGCAAATGAGTTGGCAAAGAAGGAATGGAGTGCCTGCTGTTAGTTGGTCGGGTAGAATCGGTCTCAGCTAAGCGCCCTTTTTGTAAAGACTTTGCTATGATGTGATGTAGAGATAGGAGGCAGCTGTTGAAAGGACCACTAGGATGATAAAAGCCACTGCAGGCACTGCATATGTAATCTGGCTAGAGGGACTAATGTCAGTGGTGGGAGGCCATGGTCCTAAGAGTTTCAGCACTGTGTTTGCCTTGACTTTCTGTAGAGGAATTAGCTTTATAAATTTGTTGTCTGGAGGTTTTGAATTCTTTCTGCAGGTAGAAAGCTGGACATGGCTTATCGTGTCTATTTCTGCACCTAAAAGTCACAAATTGAGAGGGCGATAAGGCAGACTTTTCCCAGTTTATTGTAATCCCCAGCTGGGAACAAAGCTGATGGTGAATCTCTGGCTTTTAGGAGTAGATGCCTGGTGGTGGTGGTCAGGAGCCAGTCATCCAGGTATGGGAAACACTTGAATCCTAGGACTTTCAGATGAGCTGTCACTACTGCCATACATTTGGTGAACACCCTGGGGGCTGGTGAGACCTCAAAAGGGCAGAGCATGAAATTGGTAGTGACTGGCTCCCAGCAGGAAGCATAAGTGACCTCGATGCTCTGTCCATTTTATATGGTAGTAATGCGATCTTGGAGGTCTAAGGAGTACATCCAATTGTCTTTCTAAAAGAGGGAGTATAGACTGCAGTGTCACTATCTGAACTTGTCCTCTTTATGGACGGCTTAGTTTGTTGAGGTCCAAGATGGGCTTCCAGTCCCCTGTACGCTTTAAGTACCCAAAAAGAATCTGGAGTAAGTTCCAACCATCTGGGTTTGTGGGATGGCCTTTGGATGACTCTCTGCAAGCAACTTTTGCACTTCTATAGTTCCTGATCCCTGTGATTGGGTGGAATATCCAGAATCTCTTGGAGAGAGTGTGGGGTGAAGAGAAAGATATGGAGGTCCTCTGGTGATTATCTTTCTTGTACCCATTTGTCTTGGGTGATGTTTAGCCAGGCTTCTGGATAATGATAGGCGATGCCCGACTGGTTCCAGAGAAGCACAGCCATGCCCCACATCAGGAGTGTTGATAGGACTGCCCCTGCACAAATTCCCGCCTCCCTGGTTTTGCAGACCCTCCTGCCTCTAGGGTGACATCTACCATTAGCTCCTCCTCCTCTGGCCTCTGAAGTAGGAGTCACCCTGTATCCAGGAAAAATCTTCGGACTTCTTGAACCACATCTTACCACCCCTCTGACCCTTAGGATATGGTCTACAGGGGATGGTAAAATGCATTCCACGGCAGAGAGAGTTTTCCCTTCTTGTTCGCAACTGGTGAGTGTATCTTTTACCTTGGGTCCAAACAATGAAGAACCGTCAAAGGGGGCATTGTTAAAGGTAGACTTGAAAGGCTCCACAAAATTACATAAGAGCATCCAGGAGTGTCTCCAAAGAGAAACTCCTGAACCCACTGCTCTGCTTGCTCCATCAGCTGCATAAGAGATCAGCTCATGGAGGAGTTCACAATGGAATTTAAGGTGGACAACTGAGCAGACACCTTCTCAGGGACTACTTCAATAGATGTGCCTTGAAGAGTATCTTCTAACTCCTTGAGGAGATCTCTTTGAAGCCTCGTAAAATGTGTGAGATAGTTCAGCGATCTGAGTGTAGAAGCCACTGAAGAAAAGATACGCTTCCGATCTATCCATTGTGTGAGACTCCTTATTCAGTGGATGGACAGATGAAGAAGTCTCCACTAGCTCCTTCTTGGTGGCCGCTGCCACCAACATGGCATCTACAGGCATGCCCTTGGACAAAAAAATCTTTCTCTTTGGGAGCAGACAGAAATTTATTGGGTCTTCTGGGAACTGGCTCCATGGCATCAGAAGTCTCCCACACCTTCCAACTAACCAGGTCTAAAAGTTCATCGAAAGGTGGAGACACCCACGAGGGTGAAGGTTGAGACCCAAAAGCCTTCAGGTACACTGACTCCTAATCAGAAGGGGTGACATTGGGCCAGCCACCTCTCTGCTTAAGGATCTCTAAAATGCCTACAAAGGAGACATCATCAGAGGACAACTTGGGGGACCCTTCTGACTCCTTGAGGTCAGTGTCTGAAGTAATGGACTCATCCGGGGAGTCTACATGCTTCCTCTTGCATGTCCAGTTTCAAGGGGGCTCCTCAGAAGGGTACTCTGAGTAGGTCCCAGAAGACCCACCCAACGGGGCTTCTGAGACTGTGGGTCAAAAAAAGGGTACTCTGGGGGTAGGGTGTTTGGGCTTGAGTAGTGTTCCCAGTCTATATTAGGGTAATTGAAGTCACCTAGTATGATGGTGTTTGGTGATACATTTATCCCTCTAGTGTTTTCAGGAAGGCCATGTGAGGTTCCTGAGTTTGTGAGGGTGGCCTGTAACATGCTACAATTTGCAGAGCAGTCTTGCCTATGGTTAATTGCACCTGGATGGTCTCCGATGCATCGTGCGTTGCCACCAGTCTTGAGGTGTGGGTGTCCTTGATGAATATGGATACCCCCCTCCTTTCTTGGTATTGTCCGGATTTTGGGGCCGGAACGCATGATATGAGGTAAAACCTGATAGTGCTGGGGTGCTCTCAGGAGCCTTGAACCAGGTTTCTGTCACAGCACAGACATCGATGTTCTCCATATTGAGAAGGGCCTCGAGTGCGTGCATTTTGAGATTTAGACTTCTGGCATTGAGCAGCATTACCCTTAGTTTTTTTCCTTTTTTGTGTTCTAGGGTGGTAGGTTTAAAATTTGAGCCTTGCCTAAAAAAGGCACTATGGGGGTGGCAAGAGCCTTTGCCAATATCCGGAATCCCAGGGGTGACAGGTGCAAGCCGCCTTCATAAGCAGCGTGGCTTGTCCAGCATGTCAGCCCAGGCAGACAGACACTGGATCCCCTTTGAATGACACCAGTGGTTAAGCCAATTGTTAAAGCTGATCATCTTATCTCTGTATTGTGGCATCATTCTTGGTGAAGGTAGGATACTGCTCAAGGTCAGGGTCATACCTGCCTGGGCTACATAATCAGAGAGCTCCTCAATGTCCCTTTTCATGTAGTTTTTTTTGTCTCATATAGACAGACTAAAAAACTCCAACTATTCTCTGTTTCATATTGTCTACTTAGAGGCGATCTTGGCTTGACTTACAAAGCTATGTCTGACCCAGCTCTATTAGAAAAGCTACATCTAAAGAAATCCCAATCCCTCTGCACCGCATACTTCAGAGACCTCAACCTCATTACCACAATCAACAGAACATGCTTGAGGGACAGGTTCATAATCCAGAGACTGCCCATGCTATGGAATAGACTTTCCATACATGTCAAGCAGAGCACCTCATTGGCCCTCTTCAAGAGAAATCTTGATGAGTGGATGGGAAATAGAAAAGTCACCCCAGGGATCACTCCAGTGGCTCTACTCAACAGAGGCACTAGGAACTAAGGTCAGGTGGCACGATGCCAGGGTAATTCTATGGGCTAGGCTTGCAAAGGCTCCAGGGCCATTAGCCTAGTGCACACCTATGAACCTATGAACTTATGAACAATGGTAGTTGGAAGGGTACCAAAAAACAGTAGCCAAAGAGAAGCAGAAAACAGTTATATTCAATTCAAAGATTATGGAAGGGAGGAAGAAAGCAGTAAAATATAAACTGACTCACTACAAAAAGGCAATGAAAAAACTGGAAAAACACCACTAAAATGCTCAAGAGCAAAACGATCCACATCTGAAGCTAATGGCAGCAAATGAGATCTGGAGTATGCCAGGTTGGCTAAGCATTATGGGTAAAGGGAAGAGCTCAAGAGTTCTTCGATCCAATGATTTGGTAGAAGCAGCCGAACCCATCAGTTGAGGAAAGAATGAAAAGGACAACATCAGATCTCATTCTAAAAGCCCTCTTGTCAAGGATAATATCAAAGCATTGCATAAAGTTGAAAAACATTTAGAAGTCCACTAAAGGAGCCAATTACCTTAGGCTGGCCTCTGAAGCCATAGATAACAATAAATGCTTATTTGGCTATGTTAGGAAACTAAAAAAAATACCCTACATTGATCAGAACTTAGCTATAATAATGCCTCCTGTTCTGATCCAATAAAATTTGCAGTTTCCTTGCAAATAAATTTAGTGCCAACTTCAGCCCTGAGACTTCTATTCAAAGCCCAAAAATATCCATATCCCTCATTCTTCCAATTATCTCTAAAGATCATTTACTACAAGTGCTAACCAAGACTAAAAATATTTCCTCTATGGGTCCTGGCAAAATACCTGGTTGCTTACTTTAATAGTGTTAACATGCCCTTGCAAACACACTCCAAACTGCTTAACTTAGGTTTAGCCACTGGTATTGTCCCTAATGACTGGTGCACTGCAGTGATGATTCCACTCCATAAGGGTGGGCTTATAACTGACTAGTGTAATTACAATGTCAGCTATACAAGCTCATCTATGAAACTATAATAACTGACATTATAAAGTGCGATAACAAGAGTCTTGTCAGACATGACCCTCATATGTTTAGTTTTGTGAAGGTTAGATCCTGTCTATTAATCAAGTAAATGTCTTCAAAAGAGTTACTGAGGCTGTAGATAATGGCTATGAAGTGCACACATCATACCTTGACCTAGCCAAGGCATTCAACACCATTCTACTTTCTCACATCATAAGAAAAGCTAAATGCTTTAAAATCAAACCATATGTGGTTAGATGAATATCAAACTGAAAGACAGAACCTGTACAATGCAAGCTGCAGGTGCTTCATCAGAAAGTATGACAGTGACTAGCAGTGTCCCTCAGGGCTCAGTACTAGGACCTCTCCTTTTTGGCATTAATTCTCAGATATCCAGGCACAGCACCAAGAAGGCTACAAACTGTGTGTGTGTGTGTGTGTGTGTAGGGGAGTGCTGTTAAGTCATTATGACACCCAAACCACTCTCCCTAGAAAACTCTTGGTGTACTAAAAATGGGCGTAAACTAAATGTTAAAAAAGCAAAGTATTACTTTGATAGGCAACCCCATCCTTCAACATACTGCATATACAACACATCACTACAAAATGAAAATGTAGTCAGAGACCTTGGTACTTTAGTTGATAGTTCCATTTCTTCTGACAACATTTGTCAGAAAATTCTTTTATTTAGCATAGCTTATTGCCAAAGGCATATCATCAAGGTCTAAAGAGGTAATTACACCCTTATGCCCAGCACTAATAAGGCCAGTAATGAGTAAATGCCTTATGGGATGCATTTCAGTAAACAAATCAAACAATTAGAAGGAACCAAAGGTTCCTAAATTTCTCTAGGGGCTTATCTTTCTCTCTCAGGGCTCAACACCTATACATTTGCCCCTGCTTGCCCCATCTCCTAGCTTGCAACTTTCCCTCACATCTTCATTTTCTCCTTGCTCTTTCGTCGTCCTGCTCTCTCTGTTTCACTGTCCTTGGACCAGCACACTATTTCCACTGATTGTTTTTGTCATTTCACTGAGTGGAGTTAATTTTACAGGTGATTTGCCTCGATTATTATTTTGCCTTGGTCCTGCCTATTTTACTGTCTCCATCTACCCTTAAACAAATACCTCCTCTTTCTTTCATTCATTCTATTCATCCTTATTCCAGCATGACAGTAGGACTCAGAGCCTGTTAGCCTATAAGGTTAACAGTGTTCTTTTTATGAATTACATTACACCTGTTACTGTTGTCTGCTTTACACATGTAATGAACTTTGCAGCTTTATCTGTTGAAAGCACTGGCACTCTGAACTGACTGACCTGTGAACTGGCTTGGAGATTTTATTAACTTAATTGTACAGTTTCTAACCTGCAAAACATGTATACTGTGAACTTTGGGAAAAGCCGATTGGATTAATTTATGCTGTGAAATGAAGGTACTTATAGGCTCATAGGTACATAAAAGGTTACTAGGTTAATGACCCTACAGCCCTTATAAGCCTAGTCATATTTATCCTGAGTTACGCCAATTATAGGTGGTTAGGTGAGTGAATTTCACAGAGGTAAGCGGCTAAGGTAGATAATAATGACTTCCTCTGTCCAGGAGGGACATGAGCGCCACCCCAGGAGTGATTTTGCAGTCACCCACCCATTGATCTAGGTTGCATCTGAAGAGGGTTAGCAGTGGCTCTGTTTCACATGAACTGGAAGTTTGTTTCTGAAAAGTGGCAGTCTCTGGGTGATGTATCTATCTCTCCAGCATGACCTATTCATGTCACAGGCTACGTTAAGATCCCTTGAAAGCGTGACCCTTGTGCAGTTTGATTTATGAATGTATAGCATTTCTATCAGGGCTGGTTCTGAGACTACCCTGTAAGCCAGGCATAGGTCACCCTTTGCAACCTGTAAGAGACAGGATACCATGACAGGGCTTTCAGTCTTTTGGCATAAGAACTGTTTTGTGAAATCTGTAATTTTCTGGTGAGAAACCTCTGTGGTCTCTCCAACTGTTGCAGGTGTCTGGTGAGGTATATGCAAAAGGGAGCAGTGTACTCAATTATTGGTTTAATGAGGGCTGAGTATAATGGAATTATAACATCCTTAGATGTGGATGCAATGCCTTTACTTATAAGATGTGCCACATACAAGGATCTCCTTACTACTGTGGATATGTGCTGGTCCAAGTTCAGGTTGCTATCAATCTGAGTACCCAGATCACGTACCACTGGGTCTACAGTTAGGGGGGTGCTGTCTATAATGTAATTAGCAGGGATGTCATCTCTTCCAAAAGGAATAATAATGCATCCTTTTTGCATTTAGCTTTAATCCATGGCTTTGGCACCAGTCATTTGCCTGCATTAACCCTGTCTACAAAATATTAACATCACTGGGGGACTCTGTGATTGCTCCCTATTAGCAATTATTAGCGAACTTGGTCAGCCACAGGCCATCCAAGTTTGCTTGGACTGCTGAGAAATAAATTCCAAACAATAAAGGGCCCAGCACAGAACCCTGTGGTACACCACTAGTGATTGCTCTTTTGTTAGAGGTAAAGTTACCAGCATTTACAGTATGTGTCCTGTTGGTGAGCTAG
The DNA here is from genome assembly GCF_019279795.1 of Protopterus annectens. Lineage (NCBI taxonomy): Eukaryota > Metazoa > Chordata > Ceratodontiformes > Protopteridae > Protopterus > Protopterus annectens. The sequence continues at coordinate 1,451,562,916 of NC_056731.1, read as the reverse complement.
TTGACTACCCATCTGGCAATGTAGGGGTTAATTCCCAATTGAGAGAGTTTCTCTATAATACCCGAGTGGGGGATTGTGACAAATGCCTTGGCTAGGTCAAGATAGTTGGTATGCACTGTCTTTCCCTCGTCTAGGGCCATGGCCACTTTCTCGAAGAAGTCAGTCATGTTTAACAGGCATGATTTACCTTTAACAAATCAGAACAGGGTTGGTCCAGAGTAAGGAGATTACCTATGCCCTTATTAATAAGGTCTATAATGATTCTTTCCATGGCCTTGCAGATGAGTCAAGCTTATGGGCCTATAATTCCCAGTGTTGTTTGATGGTCCCCCTTTGTGTAGAGGGATTACTTTTACTGTCCTCCATTTCACAGGTACATAGCCAGTTCACAGGTTGTAGTTAAAGTTTTAAGTTGTTTAAAAGGCAACCTGAGATGTTGTCTGGTCCCATCGATGCCATATTTTTGGCCTTAGATAGTGCCAAGATGACCTGCCCTCTTAAGATAATAGGCTGAGGAATGGTGGCAGTTATACTTCGGGGGATGACTGGAGAGGACAGGGGGGTAAATTTTCCTCCAAATCTGTCAGCTAGTGGGTTGACTGTTACCTCTGGTTAAGTATGGGTGGGGCCATCCACAACCAGTTCAGTGCAAAGCTGGGTATTGCCTTTTAGATTTTGGATGTAGTTAAAGAATGCCTTGTGATTATCCTTAGCTATGGAGGCTATTTTTGCTTAATAATTAGCTTAGGAAGACTTAAAACGATCTCTAATTTGTTTGTTTAAACTAGAGAGGGATTTCTTCCTCTGCAGAACCAGTTCACTCTTGTTCTTCAATATTAGTTTCTTTCTCTTGCTGTATAGCCTGTTTATTCTAGGGGACTACCAGGGTGGCTTGTTTTTTAGGCAAGATCTGGCTTTAATCCAGTCAAGTACAGCTGATTCTGTACCTCTGCATAGAAATCCATGGTATCTGCATTCTAGGGGGATTTGAAACTTCTTAAACCATCACTTAGTAGGAAGCAATTTGAGTTTGAAAAATTCTTAAGCATTTTTTAGCTTGATGGGGTATCTGGTCTTATAATTACAATGAACGAGACTGATTTATGGACTGATCTTACTAGGGACCCATGTTAGTGAGTACTTTGTGCAGGACATTTGAGCCTCTTGTGGGTGTGCTGACTAGCTGTTCCTGAACATCTGCATTGACAGAGTCCAAGAACCTCTGAGCCAGCATGTTTGCGGTTGTGTATGTTTCTCATTTGAGGGTAGGTTAATTAAAATCACCCATAAGTAAGGTGTGGGCTGTATGGCAAGTGATTTTAGTAAGTCCAGGTATGCGGTATCCTCTTTATGGAGGGGGACCTATAGCTAGCTATGCTGTGATAGGGGTCTTTGCTTATAGTTAATTGGACATGAAGTAGCTCAAGAAATTCATACTGTTTTACCAGTCTCAAGGTGTATTTATCCTTAATGAAGATGGATACACCTCCTCCTTTGGTTCTTTCATGCTCAGTTTGTGATCTGAACATAAGGAAGACATTGCAGCCCTGCATAGTCAGGATGCTTTCCATGCCCTTGAACCATGTCTTGGTGACTGCACAGACATCATTCCAGGGAGTGCAGTTTCTTGTTTAGACTCCTAACATTAAGCAGCAGTATCTCGAGTTTATCTAGAGAGGATTTTGATTTGATCTGGCCAACTGATTGATTGGTTTGCCACTACCTCATAATGTACAATGCTAATTTGAAATGCTAGTTGAGCTACTTACCTTTAATGCTGTAACACCCAACCTTATCTTGCTAGCGTGATTAGGGTAATGTCTGAAGCTGTTTTATTTTGAGATTTATGCCGAGGAATGTTTTTATAATAGTTGTTGGCAGTTGGCACTACAGTCACTACTCCTGAGTGATGACTGGCTTTCCAATTACTAAATCACTGGCATCATGATTCCTGAGATGTAAGTGCTGTAGCACCATACATGGGCTCAGGGACTGCTAATCTTCCCCACACAGTTTTGGCACCATTTTCCAAATTCCCTTTGGTGTCTCATTCATTCTATTTAAAACAGATATCCCAAGCCTAAAGCCAGCTTCTTATACTTCCCATATTATGCCACCATGATTGATGGTGCAAGCAATATTTAAGCAATTACAATGGTTCCTGAACTGCCTAAATGTTTGCAAGTCTATTCTCTTTTAAAAGTACTTAATTATAGCAACTGCAAAAAGAAAAATCTGTGGTATCCCTCAAAGTCTCAGCAAACCCAGTATGCAACCTATACTGGGTCAAAAACAAACTATTTTATTATTTTGTAGTACATATTTTAAAGTTCGATTTTTATTAGTGAACTAGGTGCATAACATATTTCAAGGAGTGAACTTCACATTCTCCACACTGCAAAGTTTCTGCTTGGTTTAATTATATCAACTGCTATCATTACCCTTCTATGCTTTTATCTTCTTCTTCTTCTTTCGACTGCTCCCGTTAGGGGTCACCACAGTGGATCATCTGTTTCCATTTCTTCCTGTCCTCTGCATCTTGCTCTGTCACACCAACCACCTGCATGTCCTCTCTCACCACATCCACAAACCTTATCTTAAGCCTTCCTCTTTTCCTGTTACCTGGCAGCTTCATCCTTAGCATCTTTTTCCCAATATACTCTGCATCTCTCCTCAGCACATGTCCAAACCAACGTAACCTTGCCTCTCTAGCTTTGTCTCCAAACCTTCCAACCTGGGCTGCCCCTCTAATATACTTATTCCTAATCCTGTCCACCCTCTACACACCCAGTGCAAATCTTAACATCTTTAACTCTGCCACGTCCAGCTCTGACTCCTGCCTTTTTGTCAATACCACCGTCTCCAACCCATATAACATAGCTGGTCTCACTACCCTCTTGTAGACCTTCCCTTTCACTGTTACTGGCACTCTTCTTTCACAAATCACTCCTGACACTCTTCTCCACCCTCTCCATCCTGCCTGTACTCTCTTCTTCACCTCTCTTCCACACTCACCATTGTCTGAACTGTTCATCCCAAGTATTTAAACTCATCCTTTTCCACCTCTACTCCCTGCATCCTCACCATTCCTCTATCCTCCCTCTCATTCACACACACACACACACATATTCTGTCTTAGTATAATGTGTTTAATTTAGGTGCAGCAACTACTTAGTACTTACTCAGAAGAGACATTAGAACTAAAAACCCAGAAGTGACTGTTTACTTAGGCAAGTATTTAGCTGAGCATGCAAGCTACAGCAGAAATCATATTTAATTATGATACTGTGGCCCTTTAATCTGCATTTAACTAACAATATCATTTTTAGACTTCATTATTTTGATCCTGTTATGTAGTGCTTGTTAATTAGACTACTGGGATTGGTATACTAAGGTAATTATTTTGTTTAGCTCTATTTCCTGTGGTAGTTGTACATATTTTTAAGATGACTCTTTCCTATTGCTGTTTTCAGAGAGGTTGCTTGTACTAACTGTGTGATTACACTGCACTCAGTAGGAACATGTTCCCTCCCTTTCTATCACAGATCACCAACTTATTCTTGTGTCTCCATATCTAAATGGCACCCAGCTGCCATTCTATTTTGTAGTGCAAGGCATATCGTCTTACTAAGACTCTCTACACAAAGATTCCAGTAGTAATGCTAAAAGAACCCCAGTTGCCTGGTGCTGTTTCTGTACATTTTAGGCAACAGTATAATATGTGCTGGTTCTCCACTACAGTCCTTTATTTATATCTTTAATTTCTGTTACCACTGTATCCCTACAGTTTCAGCCCTCTGTCATCCTCCCTGCTCTCTGTCTTCGTATCCTCTCATGCACATAGCAATGCTTCTCAGAAAAAAAGCTTGGACCACAGTGGCCACCATTTAATTTATAAGAGGCAGTTATTAAAGTCTGTTATGCTGTATTTTGTTTCACATTGCTCTTTCTTCTTCCTACTCTCTCTTTCTGTTTCACTGACCCTGGGCCAGCACACTATCTTCACTGACTGTTTTTTTCATTTCATTGAGTAGAGCTAGCCCAACTATGCTGCTTTGCTGCTCTGCACATAGCTTTGTTTTGTTCTCCACTCTATCCCCATTCCCACCCATTCCATTATAATTTCCTTTATAGCTATACAAGCCACACCCCTAACTTTTCTTAGCTAATCGAAAACACACAACACATTCATTTAATCACCTAACCTTTTGAACCAAAATGTTATAAGCCTCTGTTGAGTATACCTCACTGTCATTACACTCCATACTCTACCTTCCATCATACCATTCTATTTTCACAAAATCTCTTTACCTCCCATGCTGTTTGTCAGACCATCTACCTTGCCTGCTCTCTCCATCTACACTTTTTTGTTGAATCATATCAACATGAAATAGTTTCTTTCCTCAATTTGTTTTTCACAACCTGTTCCTCTATACTGCTAATAAAAAGCTATTCTGTTGGTTGTACCACTTGCTCCTTACTCCTAAGGCAGCAGATATATTGGTCCTCACCACTCTGTCTCAGGCAGAAGTTACATTGCTCCTCACTACTCTACACATCAGCCTTAGCAGCTTTTCATCTTCTACCCTTCTTGTTCCATTCTGCCTAGATGGTAGACTGGCTGAACATCTCCACCCTCTCCCATTAGAAAAGGAGGCAGTTTGGCTGCACCTCATTGTTCTCTTCCTTAAACATACATAGATCTCAGGCTGTTCTCTCTACTCTTTCCCATCAGTGTAGGTCATATCTCGCAACTGTCCCGAATTACTAATTTTTTACCGAGTTTTGGAGTCCAAATAATGGGGTGCCACGATTCCTGAGTGGCACCCCTTCATTTCCGATTTTTTTTTCCTTTATTTCTTATTTTTTTCACTTTTTTTTAAATTTTCCACGCTTTGAGTTGACGATGTCAGCTCATCAGGGCTACCAGCCTGTTGGAATCAAGCTCACTGCACATGTATTTCTGGGTTGTTCAATTGCAAGCGGGAAGGATTTATTTTATGGTGAAAACACTTTGCAAGCGGGAAAGATTGAAACGGTCGAACGGTATGGATTTATTTTATTTAGAAAGCTCTCAACAGCAAGGCATGGATTTATGTAGAAGGCTCTGGTGGAACGGAAATCAATTATTTTATTTCAAAAGCTGGGCAGTAGGGATTTATCACCGAACAGCAAGGAATGATGGAACAGAAAGGATTCATCACTCGAACTGCAAGGAATGGTATCTGGCTGGTGGAATGAACGAATTATCGCTGCTTCTGGGAGACGTAAGGAAATGGTCAGAAAGGAAGGGTGTGTGTGTGTGTGTGTGTGTGTGTGTGTGTGTGTGTGTGTGTGTGTGTGTGTGTGTGTGCGTGTGTGCGTGTGTGTGCGCGTGTGTGTGCGTGTGTGTGTGTGTGTGTGTGTGTGTGTGTACGAGAATGTACATATATATGTGTGTGTGTGTCTGGTATAAAGAGAATGAAGAAACATCTCGTAATATAGCATGGCAAAGTTACATAAATGGACTACTTTCCATCTAGCCAAACTCAACTGCTAGTGCATTCATAAAGAAGGTCTGAGACAAGCTGTGCAGGGCAGCAGAACCACTGGCCTTAGGTAAGAGGACACTGCCAACTAAATTGTGGTAAGTCATGAAGATAAGCAGTGTGACACAATCCATATTTGCTGTTTTCAAATTAATATTCTACAGTAAATGTTATCATAACATTACAAATTAGAATATAAAATGAATTGTTGCAGGATATGGCTATTGGCATTGCATTTTTTTCAGTTCCATACAGAAGGTAGAAAGCAAGATTTTGGCAGTGCTGGAATGCTGTTTGCTTTAACTGTTAACTCTCTTAAGTATAAAGATATTGTGAGTGTTTTAAAATATTTTTGGAGACTTGTTTATATTCATTTATGTAGCAGACTTTGTATGTGTTAATGGCAGGCAGGTGACAAGGTGTTGTGTTTGTCAGAGTGCTGCATGATTTTCCAACTGCTTTCACAGCAGTGATAAAGTAAACAATACAAATTAAAAAAATGAAGTTAAGTACACTACTGAGTTTTGTCTTTTGTGTCAGGATACAACAACATTTCAAGACCATTGCTTTTACTGTCTGTTTCTGCTAGATAAGCCTGCTCCATTTACTCATACTGGTTCCTGGAATATTTATGTATAACTCCAGTTCAGCAGTTTTTTGTGTTTGTGTGTGTGTGTGTGTGTGTGTGTGTGTGTGTGTGTGTGTGTGTGTGTGTGTGTGTGTGTGTGTGTGTGTGTGTGTGTGTGTGTGTGTGTGTGTGTGTGTGTGTGTGTAAGAAGACTTTTATGATGGAAATGTTCTGAAATGGGCAGTTTTGTCATTGTTTCATGCATTTTGTTTCATCGCCTACTGGAAAAATGTTCAAACAATAAATTTAAAATGCGCTCTAAGTCTAAAAAGTGTGCTGTATTATACAAGGAATATTATTTAATAAAGTCAGGAAGGTGTATCAAAGAACACATGTATGTTTCTTGTTTTGTGTGCAAGGGGTCTATGATTTGAAAACAGCCCAAAGGCAATCTTTATCCTCCACTGGCCAGATGCATTTTCTTTGGATGTGGTGTGGGTTTCAATACTGTTTCAGTTAATGTGAGTTTCAAGGGCAGAGAAGTTTTAATGCTAAGTCTATTTTCATTGTGAGACAGTATTGCATTGTTAACATATCTATTAGTGCTTGTGCATTGTGCTACAAAATGTAAAAATAAAATCCAAATAATCATTGTAGAAGTAAAGCAGTATGCACATTAGTGTTTATGGTAAATGGGGCGAAATAGCCAGGTAATGGGACATTGAAATGGCTGCAGGGGGACTCTGGGGCCATATTTTGGTTCTGTTCTTCAGTTTGCATTTGAAAGTTGGTATCCCACAATTCCACTGGAGTGGGCAGGGTTACGTAATTATGTACGCAAATTTTATGTTAATCAGTGTACAGATTTGTATCTATTTTTCATGGCCCTTGTCCAGATTTCTGATGTTTCCAGGCTGAGAGGTATGGTGTAGGTATCAGACAGGCTGATGGATCACATAGTGAGGCAGGACCTAGGTAGTAAATAGGCTTTGACTCACCTCTCTCACATCAGCCAAGGTAGCAGATAGGCTGTGCCTTACTACTCTGTCCTAACAGCATAGTGCCAGCCTAGATGTCAGATAGGCTGTGCTATACTGCTCCTTTTCTCTCTGTTCAGCTTAGGTTGCAGTTTGGCTCCATTTTCATAACTAGGTGGCAGACAGGCTGCTCCTTTGAACTATTCCCTTCAAACTAGGTGCATATTGATTGCTTATTTCTATTCACTAACTGGAAGGTTCACCAGAGTAAAATCCACTGTTTTATTGATTGCACACAATAAAAAAAACGTATAGCAAATCCAGAATTCATTAACTGTATCACCACGTTTTCATCACAAAAACTTCTTCAGATGAGCATACCAACTTCTGAAAACCCTTTATATACAGAAAAATCCACAATTAACCAATTAACAAGCTGTTAGACTTTTAAAAACACAGTGCAAAAACTATATACACAAAACAATGAAACAGAATAAGTACAGAAGCACGTGGAAAAGCATTTGTTGGTCAAGCAGGAATCTTGTAAAAAAACATACATTATTTACAGTTTGTAAAAACTTGTAAACAAAAAATAAATATTTAAAAATATTTAAAAATATAAAACCCTTGTAAAACCACATATAAAACACTGTTGTGTAAGTCATACAAAATGTTAAACAGCACCATCTGCTGGTCAGTCACATATTTTAAAGTTTAGCTGACCTAAGCTTTAAGACTGGCTTCAATGAAACCATCTCATTCAAACCAGGATACCTAGTAGCTAATTTAAAATTTATGAAACTGGATAAGGGTGGGGTTGTAGATTTAATGCACAAAATCACATATGACGGTAAGATGATGGACATTTTGGGTGATGTCAACCAGTATATGAGGGTTTCTCTGAACAAAATAAATATTGCTTACAGAAGAATAGAAGTATGTTTAAATGATTTGCTCATTGAAGGGCTTATAGACAATGATACTTACAATTTTTTACATGTCAAGAAACCTAGGATTCCATCAATTTTTGGCATCCCCAAGGTCCACAAGAATATAGGTAACCCTCCCTTGAGGCCAATAGTCTCTGCTGAAGGTTCCATAACAGCCCCCTTAGCTAAATTTGTACAAAGGAAGAACCTCCTCGCTACTAAAGGTGAATCTTAAATAAATGCAACAAAGGAAATGGGTTAAGATTCACCGCCAATGGCTATTAAAAACTTAACCTTTATTGCAGATAAAAGCTTTATAATAATTAAAAAGATCAAGCGGACGTCCCTCTCAAATCGTTTGAGAGGGACATCTGCTTAAGCTTTTTAATTATTATATAGCTTTTATCTACAATAAAGGTTACGTTTTTAATACCCATTGGTGGTGAATCTTAACCCATTTCCTTAGATAAATTTGTGGATTCTAAGCTTAAAAAATTGTCCATGGGGGTTAAATGTACTCAAAGACTCATGGGACCTTTTGAAAAAAACTGCATTTGGGCCTTTATTGTGACAACCTTACTTTTATCATGGTTGATGTGATAGATTTATTTATTTCAATACCCCACACTCTGGGTTTAGAATGGTTAGAATAGGTTTTAAGTGATATTAATGACATAAGTTACAACGATTTTAGAACATGTTTAATCTTAATGGATGTGATTTTAAAGAATAATTTTATATATTTTTTGAGGGCGAGTATTTTAAACAACTAAGAGGTGTTGCTATGGGGGCCCATTGTGCCCCCACATACGCTAACTTTATACTTTCTTACTGAGAAAAGAAATTTGTGTTCAGTTGTGATTTCAGGTGTTGTTGGAATTTTTATGTTCGTTTTTTGGATGGCATTTGTTTATTTTGGGTAGAACCTGAGAGTAGGTTTTTAGATTTCTTTAACTATTTGTCTAGCACCACAGATTTTTTTTTTTAAGATTTACATATGAAATCAATTCTGACAAGATAAGATACTTGGATCTCACTGTCAGTAAGGCTGAAGGGAATTTCAAAACTAGAGTTTATAGAAAAGCAACATTTTCAAACTCTTACCTATATTATAAAAGTGCACACCCACATCACCAGAAGAAAGGGGTAGTAAAGGGTCAGTTTGTTTGAATATCCAGAATGACCTTAGATGACAATGATTTTATTATTGAAATTGCTTACCTTATGGATTTGTTCAAAGCTAAGGGCTACCCAGCAAAGCTTCTAGCAGAAGTATATAATGAAATTTTAGAAGCAAGAAAATCTAGGTATGCCCCCATTTTCAGGAGTGACAATCAGGACCTTGAAAATATTTAAACATCGGAGAGGTCAGGTGATAATGGGTACAACAGTGCTTTGGTTATTACTTATGACGCGGATGCTGGGTTGGCCAGAAACATTATAGAAAGAGAATGGAACAGCTTTGGTAGTACATCAGACCTGCAGTATATATTTGTCAAGCTTTTTAAGTGTATTTCCGGAAGGGGAAGCTGTATTAAAAATATTTTGGAGAATGGTACCCCTAGGACAGGTGTTTACCTTTCTAATAAAAGGAGCACATACAAGTGTGGTTGTTGTGCCCAATGCCCTTATGTCTAAGTTGGAGAGATGGTTCATCTGAAAAGTAGAGACAGACTTATTAAGACAAATGGTTTTGCTAATTACAATACTAATGGTATTATTTATTTAGCCTTGTGTGACAAATGTGAAGCATTCTATATAGATAAAAATGAGAGAAAATTAAAGTCAAGAATATATGAACACAGGTACGGTATAAAAAACATGAACAGTAACAATTCTCTGTATAAACATACTCTGAACTGTGCAGGAGCTGATTTTCATTTTTATGTAATAGAAATATTGCCCATTGATCCTAGGGTTGGCCCTTGGGAAACACACCTAGAATACAGGGAACTGTACTGGCAACTAGTTCTTGAAGCTACTAGGTATGCTGGTTTGAATGAGATGGTTTCATTGAAACCAGTCTTAAAGCTTAGGTCAGCTAAACTTTAAATTATGTGACAGTCCAGCAGATGGTGCTGTTTAACATTTTGTATGACTTACACAACAGTGACCTGCGGTGGTGGTGCTGTGGTAGCGTTGTCCCCTCACAGTAAGACGGTGTCTGGTTCGATTCTCAGCTAGATCGTCTTCTGCATGGAGACATGCGTGAATGGGCATACCTTCGTTGAAGGTTGTGCATCAGGCCTGGCAAGCCGGTATGTAAAAATCAACTGCCAATCATTAGCGGACGGGAGTTCCGCTGTGGCGACCCCTAACCGGGAAAAGCCGAAAGACACAAACGTGACCTACACAACAGTGTTTTACATGTGGTTTTACAGGGCTTTTATATTTTTAAATAATTATTTTTTGTTTAAAAGTTTTTATAAACTGTAAATAATATATGTTTTTTTACAAGATTCCTGCTTGACCAACAAATGATTTTCCATGCACTTCTGTACTTATTGTGTTTCATTGTTTTGTGTATATAGTTTTTTTGCACTGTGTTTTTAAAAGTATAACAGTTTGTTAATTGATTAATTGGGGATGTTTCTGTATATAAAGGGTTTTTAGAAGTTGGTATGCTCATCTGAAGAAGTTTTTGTGATGAAAACGTGGCGATTCAGTTAATGCGTTCTGGATTTGCTTTACGTTTTTTTAACATTGTGTGCTATCAATAAAACAGTAGATTTTACTCTGGTGAACCTTTCAGTGCCTTATTTCTGGTTATCAGTTTACTTTTGGCACTTTTTCCACTTTCTTTGTTTACTTATTTCTATTCAGTCCCTCCCTTCATCTAAGCTGGCAGCTACACTTCTCCTTTCAATACTCTGCTTTCAGCTTAGCAAACTAATAGGCTGCTTCCCCTTGCCTACTCCAAACAACCTAGCTAACAATCTGCTTCCTCTTGTGTTCCTCCCTTTACATTTGTGTTTTTTTAAGATATACACACTTCCCTCCAATTTTGTCACTTCAACTCATACTGCCTCCCTTCAATTCAACTCCCCTATCCTTTGCAATTTAGGTGCTACACACACATCCTTCTTATTTATTCTAGTAAGCAATAATGCCCACTTTCAGACTTTGTCCTTTTTTCATTCTCTTTTTCATTCTGTTTAATAGCTGGCCTCTTTCTTTCAGATAGCCTCCTTTCACTTACCCACACCATACATACTCACTCATGTTCGTACAAGTATTCAGCTTGCTAATATATAATATTTTGGTACAAGTACTCCTCCATCTCCACAAGTACAATATACTGTTAACTTGTATTTTTAGAAATCAGTACCTTGTTGAAAACTGTATGC